>NC_060281.1:93378454-93525745 GCF_021613505.1 Equus quagga | reverse complement strand
GGAAAACACATTGTTAAAACTTTTTTAATGTGGTCTTTCAGACCATTTGGGGAAGAAAATAACTGGATGACTGGATGCTTTTTAGGAAAAAACACACATTTAGTGTACATACCGTTTTATAAAAGTATCTGAATTTTTTAAGACCCTAGCCAAATCCCCAATACCATACCCGATCCAGTGTTTCTCTTGTGTAGCCTCTCTTCAGACCTTGCATTGCACATCTGACTGGAATAGCTAAAATGTTGCTGTGCGTTTTCCACTTAAGTAATATTGTAGGTTTGTTATTTTCATTTCTTTTTTTAAAATTGAGGTATAATTGACATGTAGCATTATATAATTTCAGGTGTACAACATAATGATTCTGTATTTGTGTATATTGCAAAATGATCACCACAGTAAGTAGTTAACACCCATCACTATATATAGTTACAGAATTTTTTTTCTTGATGAGCACTTTTAAGATTTACTCTCTTAGCAACTTGCAAATACGCAATACAGTTTTATTAACTACAGGCATAACTCATTTTATTGTGCTTTGTTTTATTAAGCACTATGCAGATACTGTGTCTTTTACAAATTGAAGGTTTGTGACAACCCTGCGTCGAGCAAGTCTGTTGATGGCCATTTTTCCAGCAGTATTTGCTCACTTTGTGTCTGTCATATTTTGGTAATTCTTGCAATATTTCAAGCTTTTTCACTATTATTAAGTTTGTTACAGTGATCAGTGATCTCTGATGTTACTATGGTAATTGTTTTGGGGTCCCTTGAACTGCGCCCATATAAGGCAGGGAAGTTAATCGATAAATGTTTGTGTTCTGACTGCTCCACCAACACCCGTCTCTCTCCCTCTCCTCGGGCCTCCCTATTCCCTGAGACACAAACACAACCATTTTGAAATTAGGCCAATTAATAACCCTACAATGGCCTCTAATGGTTCAAATGAAAGATGAGTCACACGTCTCTCACTTTAAATCAAAAGCTACAAGTGATTAAGCTTAGTGAGGAAGGAATGTCCAAAGCTGAGATAGGCCAAAAGCTGGGCCTCTTGGGCCAAAAAGTTAGCCAAGTTGAGAATGCAAAGGAAAAGTCCTTGAAGGAAATTAAAAGTGCTGCTCCAGTGAACACAGAAGATAAGAAAGCAAAACAGCCGTATTGCTGATACGGAGAAAGTGTTAGTGGTCTGGGTAGAAGATCAAACCAGCCACAACATTCCCTTAAGCCGAAGCCTAATCCAGAGCAAGGCCCTAATTCTCTTTAATTCTACAAAGGCTGAGCGAAGTCAGGAAGCTGCGGAAGAAAAGGTTGAAGCCAGCAGAGGTTGGTTCATGAAATTTAAGGAAAGAAGCGTCTCCGTGACGTGTAAGTGCAGGTGAAGCAGCAAGTGCTGATGCAGAAGCTGCAGCGAGTTCTCCAGAAGGTCCGGCTAAGATCATTCATGAAGGTGGCCACTCTAAACAACAGATTTTCAGTGTAGACAGAACAGCCTTGGATTGGAAGAAGACGCCATCTAGGACTTTCGTCGCTAGGGAGGAGAAGTCAGTGCCTCCCTTCAAAGCTTCAGAGGACAGCCTGACTCTCTTGTTAGGGGCTAATGCAGCTGGTGACTTGAAGGTGAAGCCTGATCATTTATCATTCCAGAAAGCCTAGGGCCCTTAAGAATTGTGCTAAATCTACCCTGCTGTGCTCCATACCTGAAATGACAAAGCCTGGATGACAGCACATCTGTGTACAACATGGTTTACTGAATATTTTAAGCCCACTGTGGAGACCTACTGCTCAGAAAAAAAGATTCGTTTCAAAATGTTACTGCTCACGGTCGCCCTGACCTGGTCGCCCAAGAGCTCTGATGGAGATGTGAACGAGATGAGTGTTGTTTTCATGCCTGCTAACACAGTATCCATTCTGCAGCCCATGGATCAAGGAGTCATTTTGAAATACATCTCCTAAGGCTCTAGCTGCCATGGATCGTGATTCCTCTGATGGATCTGGGCCAAGTAAATTGACAACCTTCTGGAAAGGATTCACCATTCTAGACGCCATTAAGAACATTTATGATTCATGGGAAGAGGTCCAGATAGCAGCATTAACAGGATTTTGGAGGAAGTGGATTCCAGCCCTCATGGATGAGTTTGAGGGTTCCAGGCTTCAGTGGAGGAAGTAGCTGCAGATGTGGAAGTGGCAGGAGAACTAGAGTCAGAAGAGGAGCCTGCAGAGGACTGAACCGCTGCAATCTCCTGACAGATGGACGGGTGAGGAGCTGTTTCGTGTGGATGAACAGAGAAAGTGGTTTCTTGAGATGGAATCTCCTCCTGGTGCAGATGCTGTGACGATTGTTGAAACGACAACCAGGGATTTAGAATCTGACATAATCTTAGTTGGTGAAGCAGCGGCAGGGTTTGAGAGGATGGACGCCAGTTTTGAAAGAAGTTCTCCTGCGGGTAAAATGCTGTCGAACAGCATCGCACGCTGCAGAGAAATCATTGGTGAGAGGAAGAGTCAGTCAGTGCGGCCAGCTTCACTGTTGGGTTATTTCAGGAAATTGCCACAGCCACCCGAACCTTCAGCAACCCCCGCCCTGATCCGTCAGCGGCCATCGGCACCGAGGCCAGACCCTCCACCAGCAAAAGGATCACGACTCTCTGAAGGCTCAGATGATGGTTAGCATTTTTTAGTAATAAAGTACTTTTTAATTAAATTATGTACGTTGTTTTTTTAGACATAATGCTATTTTATACTTAATAGACTACAGTGTACATAAACATAACTTTTATATGCACTGGGAAACTGAAAGATTGGTGTGACTCTCTTTATTGCAATATTCCCTTTATTGTGGTGGTCTGGAACCAAACCCTCAATATCTCAGACATTTGCCTGTATAATTTTCTTAATTGTGATCATTGTTAATCTAACAGGATTTACCCCCATGGGAATGTTATTCTTAATTGCTGTTAATTTTCTAATGGAACTGAGTGGAAGAGATGATTATATTTATGGAAATCCATTTTGCTGGTAACTTTTAAGGAATATCTCTGTTGTACAAAATTAGAGAAGAAAAGAGTATGAGGAAAGAGATAGGGACTGTTACCAAAATTTTCCTGATTGTGTGTTGGCAAACGCTGCGGGAGGAGTGATTACGGTCTATAAATGATATACATGGCACTCTCTTCTCATTTAGTTCGTGGCCAAGGGGAAAAAAACACGGTTGTATGATTGCTACAACTTCCTTCCTTTGCTATGTTTTGAATCTTTCAGCCACCTGACGCCTATGAGATGTCATTGCTTACTTACTTAAGTAAGTAGTGCTTACTTAAGAAAGCTGGAGAAGCTTTTGTGGTTGAAAGTGGTAGAGACAACAGCAGGAGCAGATGGCTCTGTGAGCCAGCCAAGGCTGTGCTTCCCACCTGCAGGTGGTTGGTGACATCTGAGTCCCCACCTCAGGAGATGAGGAGCCTGCCTCTCGAAGATTGGGAAGGTAGTGACCCTGAAAGTATGTTTGAATTTGGGACCTTTGACACAGGTTTCCTCCAGGCATTAAGAGCAACAAGTATTTATTGAGAGCCTACAATGTGCCAGGCCACAGCTCTAGGTACTGGGAATGACTCCGACTAAAACAGACAAAAACTGCTGAGCTGTTGGAGTTTACATTCTGCCAGGTGGGATGGACAGACATAGAATAAAAGAAATTATATAATATGTTAGAACTTGCTAAGAAAAAAACAGATAAGTATTAGGGAAATTGGTTGTGCCAGGCTGGGGAAGTGATGCTTTCAATACTTCTAAGTATGGTAATTAGAGTAGGCCTCATGAGAGGGCAACATTGAGCCAAGACTAGGAGGTGAGGAAGGAGCCGTGGTGGGTATCTGAGAGAAGAGCTTTGGTGGAGGAAAGAGCCAGTGCAGGGTGCTGGCTGGGAGTGCTCCCAGTGCAGTCTAGGAACAGAGAGGAGGCAGGCACTGGGCTGGTGATTGGAGTGTGTGTGGCGGGGGGTGGGAGGGCCAGGAGATGAGGCAGAAAAGTCGTGGCGGGTGCGGCTATTGTGCTGGGCCTGTTCTCCTGTCTGAGGGACAGACTTAACTGATGAGCAAACGGCAGGTGGAGCAGGTTTGGGTGGAAAGATTAGGAATTCCATTGTGGGGAAGTTAAAGATGAGATGTCTGGTAGGCAGCTGGATAGAGGAGTTACCTGCACGTTAGAGTGCTTAGGTGCAAGTGTTTCTCCAGAGAGATTGCTGGTTGAGGAGTGTGCACATTATCACCTGCACAAGAAAAGAATCAGTTTTGTTATAACAAGCACTGGTGTTTTGATATTTACCTTTAATACCCTTATATTATTACACACACATATATATAGTTGTTTAAAAATTGACCTTATGTATATATGTGTTTATTTCTCATTGAGATAATTGTAGATTTGTGTGCATTTGTATGAAATACTGAGAAATCTGTTGTACACTTTGCCCAGTTTCTCTCAGTGGTAACATTTTGCAAAACTACAGTATAATATCACCTTGACATTGACACAGTACACCTGTCCTATCCAGATTTCCCTGCTTTTATTTGTACTCATTTGCATGTGGGTGGATGTTTAGTTCTATACAGTTTGTCACCTGTGTAGGTTCATGTCTCCACCACTACACTGAACAGTTCCAACACCTTTTATAGCCATACCCACCTCCCTCCTGTGCCCTTCCACCATATGTGTGTGTGTGTGTGTGTGTGTGTGTGTGTGTGTATTTTTTGGTTTGGTTTTGGTTGGCATTTTTTAGAGTTGTGGTAAAACACACATGAGATAACATTTACCATCTTAACCACCTTTTAAGTGTCTAATTCAGTAGTGTTAAGTATATTCACATTGTTGTGCACTGATCTCCAGAGCGTTTTCATCTTTGCAAAACTGAAACTATGTATCCATTAAGCAACAACTCCCCATATTCCCCTCCCCCGAGTCCCTGGCAACCACCAGTCTACTTTGTCTCTATGAATTTGACTACTATAGAGACCTCATATAAGTGGAATCATACCGTATTTATGCTTTTGTGACTGGCTTATGTCAATTAGCATAAGGTCTTTGAGGTTTGTCCATGTTGCAGCATGTGTCAGAATTTCCTTCCTTTTTAAGGCTGGTTGATAGTCCATTGTATGGATATACCAGTTTTCTTATCCATTCATCCATCAGTGGACACTTGGGTTGCTTCCACCTCTTAGCTACTATGTATAATCCTGCTGTGAATATGGACGTACAAATACCTCTTTGAGATCCTGCTTTCTGTTCTTTTGGATATGCACCCGGAAGTAGAATTGCCAGATCAAAGGGCACTTATATTACATTTTTAATTTTTAAGGAACCAGGCTACTGTTTTCCATAGTGGCTGCACCGTTTTCCATTCCCACCAGCAGTTGTTATTTTTTTCTTTTCTTTTTTTTTTTTTTTGATAGTAGCCATCCTAATGGATGTGAGGTGGTATCTCATTCTGGTTTTGACTTTCGTTTCTTTGATAGTGCATGATGTTGAACATCTTTTCATATGCTTGTTAACCGTTTGTATATCTTTTTTGGATAAATGTCTATTCAAGTCCTTTGCCCATTTTTGAATGAGGTTTTTTGGTTTTCATCATTGAGTTTTAGGAGTTCTCTAGATATTCTGGGCTTAATCCCTTACCAGATATATGATTTGCAAATATTTTCTCCCATTCTGTCAGCTGCCTTTTTATTCTGTTGATAGTATCTTTTGAGGGACAGAAGTTTTTAATTTTCAAGAAGTCCAGTTTGTCTATTTTTTCTCTTAATGCCTGCACCTTTGCTGTCATATCAGAGGAATCACAGCCAAATCCATTGTTGTGAAGCTTTTCTCTGTGTTTTCTTGTAAGAGTTTTATAGCATTAGGTTTTACATTTGGGTCTTTGATCTCTTTAGAGTTAACTTTTGTATGTGGTGTTAGATAAGGGTCCAGCTTCATTCTTTTGCATGTGAATATTCAGTTTTCTTAGACTATTTGTTGAAAAAACTGTCCTTTTCTCATTGAATGGTCTTGACACCCGTGTCAAAAATCACTTGACCACATATGCAAGGGTTTATTTCTGGGCTCTCTCTTCTATTCCATTGGTCTATGTGTCTGCCTTCATGCCAGTAACACACTGTTTTGATTTCTGTGGCTTTGTTGTAAGTTTTGAAATCAGGAAGAGTGAGACCGTAACTTTGTTCTTTTTCAAGATTCTTTTGGCTATTCTGGGTCCCTTGAGATTCCATATGAACTTTAGGATGGGTTTTTCTATTTCTGTGAAAAATGTCATTGTAGGGGCAGGCCTGGTGGCGCAGCAGTTAAGTTCGCACATTCCGCTTCGGTGGCCCAGGGTTCACCAGTTCATATCCCGGGGTGGACATGGCACCACTTGGCAAGCCATGCTCTGGTAGGCGTCCCACATATAAAGTAGAGGAAGGTGAGCATGGGTGTCAGCTCAGGGCGAGTCCTTCTCAGCAAAAGGAGGAGAATTGGTGGCAGATGTTAGGTCAGGGCTAATCTTCCTCAAAAAAAAAAAAAAAAGTTGTAGTTTGAATAGGAATTGCGTTAAATCTGTAGAGTTTTGGGTATTATTGACATCTTAATGAGATTGAGTCTTTCAGTTCATTGAACACAGGAATCTTTCCATTTATTTGTGTCTTATTTAATTTCTTTCAGCGCTGTTTTCTAGTTTTCAGTGAAAAGTCTTTGGCCTCCTTGGTTACGTCTATTTCTAAGTTTTGTTTTGCTGAGGGAGATTTGCCCTGAGCTAACATCTGTTGCTGATCTTCCTTTTTTTGTATGTGAGCTGCCGCCATAGCATGGCTGCTGACAGACAAGTGGTGTAGGCCCGTGCCCAGGAACCGAACCTGGGCCAACAAAGCAGAGCACGCCAAACTTTAGCACTAGGCCACCAGGTCTGGCCCTCTGAGTATTTTCTTAAATTCTATTTTTTTTTTTAAAGATTTTATTTTTTTCCTTTTTCTCCCCAAAGCCCCCCAGTACATAGTTGTATATTCTTCGTTGTGGGTCCTTCTAGTTGTGGCATGTGGGATGCTGCCTCAGCGTGGTTTGATGAGCAGTGCCATGTCTGCACCCAGGATTCGAACCAACGAAACACTGGGCCGCCTGCAGCGGAGCGCACGAACTTAACCACTCAGCGACAGGGCCAGCCCCTCTTAAATTCTATTTTAAATGGACTTGTTAATTTGTTTTTTGTATTTCACTGTTAATGTATAGAAATGCGACTGATACTCATTGATTTTGTATCCTTCAAGTTTACTAAATTTGTTTATTCTGTGGACTCTTTAGGGTTTTCTACATCATGTCTTTTGTACCCACCTTGTATTTTAATATTGTTCTGTAACTTCTTTTTTCACTTAATAAATGTTTTAAACATTTTCCCATGTTTCATTTTTAATTACAAATTTACCAAAATTTGTTAAAACCAAGTATTATTGGGCTGTACAGGAGAAGTGTTCCTAGGAACAACATACAATAGGTGAAGGCCTCAACTTCCCAAGGCTTCCATTCCAGCAGGACATGCTCATGGATGTTCCAGTCGACTGTGCCCAGTGAGCTGTCTGAGAGTAAAAGCCCAGAGACAGGAGCAACGGTCTTTGGCCGCTGAGAGCGCTGGCTACTCTTGTTTGCTTCTCTGGCCAGCGCTCTCTACTTGGAGTTTAGGTTTCACGCTTAGGCCTCCTCAGGCATCTTTCCCCTGATGTGAGGGAGGAGGACTCTGCCTGACTGTACCCTGTCAGTTAGAGCATTCATGCCTCAGTCCTCAGATCTGCAACTCCCAGAGAGGAGACACTGGCTATCTGTTCTGCCTCTGGAGAGAGTGACAACAGGGTACTATGTGTGGACTGACGAGGGGTCTAGGAAGTCTGGGAGGGGTGACTTGGAGGCAGAGCCCCGAGGAGAATGGGCTGTGGCGGGTGTGCAGGGAGAGCATGCTGGCCACAGGTTCGGAGGAGATGAGGTTGCCTGGTGGCTCCAGGGTACAGGGAGTGTGTTAATTTATCTTTTGTCTCTATCTCTGTGCAAAGAAAGGCCAAACCCTGGAAGTAGTTGGGAATGTGTCTTTATCATTATGCTGTGCCACATGAAAAGTTCTCTAACTAGTCAAGCCAGACGATCCTTTTCCTGAGCTCCACCTCAAAGAGCCCTTTAGAAAAAGGCGGTCGTTCTCACTGGGGGAATGTGAGCCACTGTTTTCCTTGGGACTGAAAGATCTAGTGCTGTAAGGAGATGGGGAGCCAGGACCATGCTGGTGGCTTTGTGTAGGCCTACCACCATATTTCATCTGATCTGTGGTGCATCAATATGCTGCCAGTTACACCAGTCATGCCTTTCGCCAAGGCGCATCCTGATCTCAGAAGTGTTCACATGTGGACATCTTATGCATCTTATGTATGCATCTTAGAAGCAACGTGATACAGCATCTTAATCTGTCTCATAAGGGGCTTGTAAGGGTGAATGTGTCCTCCCCATTTTGCAGATTAGAAAAGTGGTGTTTGGAGAGATTAAATAACTTACTCAAGGCTATATATATTGGTGAGCGGCAGAGCTGAGAATTCAACCCTGGGGTGTTTAATGCTAAAACCCAGGCCTATTCTCAACCCTCATTTCTGCCTTTCCCTGGAGCCATGAGGCCCCCTCCGACTAAACAATTCCCTTCCAGTCTTAACAACAAAAGCCCCTGCTCCACACGGCTGTGTGGAGCCACAGCGTGCATCTGACCTAGCATTCCCCTGCTTCAGAGGTAGCTGTAGCACTCCTCACTGGTGCCTTGCCGAGCCCTGTCTGTCTCCAGAGCCTCCGCTCTCTCCAATCCCAAGCTTCGCTCTACTCTACAGCATGTTGGGCTCCTTCTTGATTCCATTGCTTGTCCCCTCTACCTGAAATTCCCCTCCCATACCCTTCTGGCTGGCTTTTCCTCAACCTTGGGGACTCAATTGAGTTGTGATTTCTGTAGGAAGCCCTGGGCTAAGGCAGGTTGCTTTCTACCTGAAGAGGCTTCCGTTGCTGGACTTATCAGTGAGGTTCATGTGATTATCTGCATTCTGGGAACTTCCTGAAGGCTGGACTGAGCCTTCTACATCTTTACTTTCTCACTGCTTAGCCCACTATCAGGCTCATGGTAGACAACCGTAAAGGTGGATGAATGAGAAAACATCCTGTTCATCCTGAGAGTGGGTGTGGTGGGAGGGACTTGGGCTGTGCTTGGTACCTGTGCAGGTGAGCCCCTCAACCGGCCTGGCTTGGCTGTGTGTGCTCTTGGGGAGCCAGGCTGGCCTGTGACTTGCAGGTGAGTGATTTTCTTGTGCTTGAGGAGACATGGAATGCAGTGTCTCACAGACTTAAACAACTGAAAAGCACTCCAAGGGCCAGGTGGATGCTCCTCCCTGGTGGCCTACTCAAGACTGATGCTGAGTCAGGCAGAACGTTTTGGGTTAAAATGACAAATGCTCAGCTCAGGCTGGCTTAAGCAGAAAAGTGAATGAATTGGCATTTGTGGTTATTTCTTGTTTAACAAACTACTCCAAAATTTGCTGGCTTAAAATGATGACTGTTTTATTACTTGTTTGTGATTCTGCAATTTGGCGGGGCTCAGTGTGGACAGCTCATCTCGGCTCCACACGGAATCTGCTGGAATGGCTCAAGCAGCTTGTGGCTACAGCAGCTCACCTGGGTCCTGTGTCTGAAGCCTTGATTCTCGCTGTTGTCTGGGTTTTTTGACCCTCTCCATGTGGCCGTCTTGGGCCTCCTCTCAGCACAGTGGTCTCAGGGTGGTTGAACTTCTTACATGGCAACTGGCTTTCTCCAGAGGGCAAATGTTGAACTGCTGGACCTTTTGTGCTTAAGCCTGGACTGGAGCAGCGTCACTTCTGTTACATACTGTTAGTTAAAACGGGTCACAGGATCAGTCCAAATTCAAGGGGTGGGAAGTGCACGGGACTGAGGTGTCCAAAGCAATGGTCAGCATAGCAAGTCCAAGGGCCCAAAACAGGTCATCAGGACCTGGTGCACATGCATGCGCACTCTCACTTTCACTATGGCTCTTGCTCACTAATTTGCTTTCCACCTATAGGCTTTGCCTCATTTCCCTCCAGGCAGTGTCATCCTGACCCTCACAGCAGCTCCAGATGCACCCCCTCCCAGCTTCACCTAGAGGGGCAACACACCCCATGGTATTTAACACCTTGGGCTCTGGAGCCAGATATTTGGACTCTACCAGGCAGCTATGTAGCTTGGGCAACTTTCTTAACCTCTCTGTGTGCCTCAGTTTCCCCCATGGCAAAATGAGGATGTCAGAAGTATTTACCTCAGAGGGTGGTATGAGATTTAGAGAATGCCCTGGGCTGTGCTGCCTGCACGGTTTGAGAGGCATGTCAGATGCTCAAGAGCATGTCATGGACTGGGGAGAAGTCGGTCTGGCTTTGGAAAGGCAGGGCTCTGTAAGATATGCCCCAGCATGGCTGTGGCTCTCCTGGAAGGAGCCGCTGGCTGGGACCTCCAAGGCCTGGCCTGGGAGCCCCCAAGTGGAGATGGCAGCGCTGATGGGATTGAGGCTCCCCCACTGCTGTCCTTGCCATGCTTGGAGACATCTGCTCTTCTGAATTTCACAAGGCTCTTAGTGGTGCTAATTGGTCACTGTCCTCTTGTGTCTGGCAGGACTCCGAGCCTCGGTCTTAGCACTAGGCACCCTGGTCTCGCCATTCTTCACAGCTGTTGGAGCAGTGATGTCTGCATGGCTCGAGGCTGGGCCCACAGTCCCAATTGTCCTTTCTTGTTTCCCAAGCTTTCCTCTGAGGTACTTCTTGCAGCCCAAATGGGCGAGAAACCCACCTTCTCACAACTGCCTCCCTCCTGGTTCCTCAGCCTATGGGAAGGTGTGGCACATTCTCAGTGGCAATGTGTTGGATGCTGTGGCTTATCACACGTGGCAGCCACCTGGCCCAGGAAGGGCATGGGTGTGCCAACGTGAGCCTGAGTGCATAGGCAAGAAAGCACCAGTTTGAACACTTCCAGTCCTTCTCACCTGTGTTCTCAGCACCTATCTTCTTTCAGCTCACCATGTATAGTTTTCTGGATTCTTCCCTTGAAGATTAAGGTGGACTAATTAGAGTCTGCCCTGTCCAGGATATGGAAGAATTTTTTGCAGGCTCTCTTACCTCAGGCCTCTGTGAGTGCACTCCACTGCTGGGTCTGGCTCTTTCAGAACTGTATAGAGTGCCCAGCTGTCTTGGGGCTTGTCTTGTGAACTCTTAGAATGAAAGCTCAGAGCGGACCAGGGCTGGATTTCCTGTGTTTTGGGACAGCTTTAAGCACACTGCATGTGCTCCAGGAAGGTGGTGAGCAGCTGCTTGGCTGAACTTAACCTGTTACTATAGAGCTCTGGCTCTTGTGGGCCTGTAGGTGACCAAGGGGCTCAGAGACCAGGCTAGAGCTACCAGCATGACAGGGGCCTGTTGTGGTAGCCTTTGTTGTTTTGGAATTCAGTAAGTACTAGAGATGAAAGAACATGTGGTGTGATTTCCAAACTTTCCTAGGGTTTCTACTTGCTTCCTGAGACAAACTAGGGTGTTTACATTTGCCACACCTGCTTGTTAGTGGCCTTGCACCGCTGTTTCCCCCACTACGATGTAATGACCAATGAGAAGGAGAGTGCATTTCCACTTGTCTTTGGAAACTCATGCTTGATTGACTGTAGGGGTGTGGCTCTCCAGAAGAAGGTGAGGTGAGCTGGGTGCCACCTGGAGCCCGTGCTGACCATTGCCTTTTGGGTACCAGCATTTGATTTTCCACACTTGGATGGGAGCTCTGGAAGGATTTTCAGCTCTTAGGCAGCCACTGCCTGCCCCTGCCCTGCCCACACTTGCTGGCATGTGATTCTAGAGCTGGTAACCCTCATCCTAGTGTCCTTGCCACCTCTTCTTGGGTGACAGAGACAGTGTGTCCTCAACTAAGAGACTCCTTGGCAACAGCCCCTTGTCTGTATCAGCAGTTGCTACTGTTTAGTTCGTTGTCATGCATCTAATTTGTCACTGAACAAATATTACTGAGCCACTACTCAACAGGCCCATGCTAGAAGCTGAGGATGTGGTGATGAACTCAGCAGTGATTGACATACCTCTCTTAGTCTGGAAGCAGACCAGGGAGCCAGACAGTGCCCACTGAGCAAAGGCCCCAGGATTACTTCTACAGTCTACTGGGTTTTGAGCTCTTCTGGCACTTTTGCCAGTCTGGTCCACCTAGCTAGCCATCCAGCTTCATGGGCTCCTGATGTGGGCCTGGGCCCTGTGGGGACTCCAAGAGCTAGTAGTCACAGCCCTTCCCTTTGGAGGGACTGAATGTCTAGTTGAACATAGGGCACATACCGTGGAGGAAGTTCAGCCAGAGGAAATGCCAAGAAGGGCGACTTTCTGTGGATTTTGATGTAGCACAAACGTATGGGAGGGCTTTTGGAAGCAGAAGCATGACAGGAAGGAATGCCGGTGTTGCATCCAGCCATGGGTCCTTCCAAGCTGTGAGACAGCCGGTGGAAAAGCTGGGGCATGCTCCCTGTGTCCAGGCTGCCAGCCAAGTACAGATCCGTGGGAAGGGGAGATGGCTAGAGGTATAGCCCCTGTGACTCAGAGGTGTTGTCGTGAAGAGTTCGTAGCCTTTGCAAATATGCATCCCCAGAAGGTGGTAGGCTCCTGTCCCAGGGACCTCTCTATGACTGCCCAGGTAGCCTGTGGGCTCAGTCGTTCTGGTGACAAAATGCTTTGTCTCCCTTAGAGACTTTCACCTATTTATTGTCATTTGGTGAGTCTTCCAACAGTTTATACTTTAAAAGGTCACTCCATCTTTACTCACAAGTAAATTATTGGTAGCCTATTATTTTTTCCTAGGAGCAGTAATTAGGAATATTAGTTGAAGAACCAGTGTCTTAAAATTTTGAGTCTGTTACTATTCTCCTGTGAATAAAAGCCAAGGTAGATGTTGTGTGTGTCTTTTTTTTTCTTTGTTTCCAGGCAAGCCAATTTTTTCAGTTGATATTCACCCTGACGGGACCAAGTTCGCAACTGGAGGACAAGGTACGTTAATGGACTAACAGAGGGAACGTTCATAGCCCTGCCACCTTGCTCTGCTTCTCCTGGTTCCACAGTGAGCTGAAGAGAGAATACTTGTGTTTTCCAGTATGGATGTGATTGAGTTTAAAATGTACAGTTGTAATCTGTTATCTGAACAGATCACATCAAAATCCTTTTTTGGCTCTAGTGTGCTTTTGATGAATATTTTGGTAGTAGGTTTATCTTTCTAATTCCTATTTATTGAGTTAACATTAAAATCAGTTTTCATGCCCAAGCCCAAGCTTATTGAGCAGGGAGAGTGGCAGGTGGTCTTGTGGACAAAACCCCAGCCCCAGAGGTGAGGGCTCTGGGTCCTCATCTTGGCTTTGGCTGCGTTTTCTCATCTGAAAAAGGGAAGGAGGTGGTTAACTTACAGTCAGTCCTATAGTTATTAGGCCCATTTTCTGGGCTCAAAGGAATTCAACTGGGTTAGAAAGCAGATACACTGTGGGCAAGTAGAAATGTGCACACCATTCAAAAAGATGGTCCATAGCATTGTCAGTGTACTTCATCCAGTGTTTGTTGAAATATTGCAGTAATGTAGCTCTGTTTGGAAAGATAAAGTCATTTTTTCAGGCCAGGACGCCAAGATGTATAACTGATCACGCAAAGTAGCATTCCTGCGGAGCCCAGTCCTCTGTAGCTTCATCCCAGGGTAGGGTCTCTGTCCAGCTGAGGCCTCCCTGGACAGCACCTGGAGAGTGCCTCCGTGAGTTCTGGGTCCTCAGCCAGGTGCTGCAGGTTGTCTGTGGACTTCCTGCTGTAGGGGTAGGAAGGGAAGCCTTGATCTCTTTCCTGCATGCTGCACCTGAGAGGTGCCTACGAGTGTCACCTAGGACCGCTGGATTTAGCCAGGGGACAGAGTTTTCTCCTCATCCACAAGAAGAGGCGTATTTTCCCGACCTGCTCAGCTTAGCGAGGTCTTGGGGAGCTGTTTAGGAAGTATTTTTAAATACTGGCCAGGAGGCAGTTTCAAGCATGCCTTATGGTAATTTTGACATGTCCATTTCCAGGCATTTATTGGGTTTTGCCCCTGTATAATGGAAAGTTAAATGAGGGGCTAGACTTTTGTTAGTTGTCAGTAATGGAAAGCTTAGAAAGAGAACTCGTTACTAAAATGCATAGATATATGTTTTAGCAGAGTACTGCATCAGCTTATCACCACAGGAGCCCTAAATGCTCTCTCTGGTTGATCCCCCATCTGTAGGTGACGGCAAAGGGCAGATAAGAAGGTATGAGCCCTTTTTCTGTATTCGGGGCACATTTCAGACTTGGGTCTCACAGCATCCAGTCAGCTATGGGAACAGATAAGGACTCCTGGCAGTACCTGAAAGGGGAGGGAAGCCCCAGCAGGGACCATGCTGTTCTCCTTGCTTGCTAGGGTGCCCATGCACAGACCTGAAAGGGTCCTGGGGCAGCAGTTTTTCCAGGCTCTTCATTTTACAGATGCAAGGTCTGGGTTCTGGGCAGGGATGAGGACCTTCTAGGGGACCCTGGAGGATCTGTATTAGAGGCCAGACCACAGCTCAGTCCCCTCCTGATACCTAGTCCAGAGTTCTTTAAAGTCAGGTTGGCCTCAGCATACTGCTAAAACCACACTCTGTTTGATCCCTATCAGGACTTGTTTTTCTGCATCTTTTCTGTAACTTACATTAGTAATTCAAATTCAGTCTCTTCCAATCTAGACTATTATTATTTATGAAAGCTAAGTGAGGACTATGTCTCATAGTTAATATTACTTATTGATATCAAATTTCTACTCCTTGCATATTGAGTTATTTCTGCTCCTTCATTCCAGGACAGGATTCTGGGAAGGTTGTGATCTGGAATATGTCTCCAGTCCTCCAGGAGGATGACGAGAAGGATGAAAATATTCCCAAGATGCTTTGCCAGATGGACAATCACTTAGGTATTACAGAGTGGCCCTTTGCAGGCTTTGCGTGTTGGCAGAGTGCCCAAGGTTAGCACATGTGTTTGTAATTAGAAAGATAAGGCCCCGTGCGGCGATAACTCCCCTCGGCCTGCTGTCTGAAGGCACAGATGTTGGCTTCACACCTGGGTGAGTTATTCGGCAGAAGACTCGGCCCGCTCACAGAACCATCTTTGGACAGTCTGCAGGTACCTCTGGTGATTTCCTGCTCATGAGTCGTTACTGCCTGATTCCATGGGGCTTTGGGGCCAGCGACCTGGAAGCAGTAGGGTTCTGGGGAAGGGTGCGTAAAAGACAACTCATCAAATGTCTCAGATTGCCGCTGTGTCATTCTGAGGCCCTCTGCCAGGACCCTTTGGCCGTTGGACAGTGTTGTGGTTTCTTTCTCTGCGTTAGTGCCTTAGTTTCCCACCTCTGAGCATCAGGGTGACTGTACTTGGCTCTGGTTTTCAGCCTAGCTGCCTCCCCTGAGATGCTCCATTAACAGTTACGTCCCCTTCTTTGCTCTCCCAACATGCTTCTCAGCGTCCTCTGACCTCGAGCACAAGGCACTCACGGGTCATTTGTGGGCCACAACTTGTATAGCGTCTCTCAAATTGCAGGGCTCCCAAAGGCCGAGCTGTGAGGGCTCCCAGAGGCTCCAGCCCACCAGGGGCCGGGGGGATTTCTGCTGCTCTGAGTTTATGAGTGTAGAATCAGTCAATATGCAGTGCTGACAAGTTTGGAAAATCTGAGTTTAAAAGGGCTGATGGGCGGGATGAAGTCAGAGTTTTATGCTCTACAAGCTGCCTCCATGAAAATTCTGGAAAAGGCATCTTGGCCTTTTAGCATATGCCCTCATTTAGAGAATTATCCCTACTCAGAAATACATCTTATGAGACAGCCCTTTTGAAATAATGAGATTTAGTTATTTATCAGTTTTCATGGAATTAAGCATCCTCCTACTGACTGTTTCATTCAGCACTAACACTTCTCAGATTATGTAGCCTTTCCCCCTCCAAACTCTGTTCTGGTCATTTGTTATTACAGCACAAGTAGGTTAGTGCTTGAACTGAATTGTTCTTCTGGGGCTCTCACACAGTAGATGCCTTGAATAGATTAGATAGATTAGATTTTATGAACCCTTTGCATCTTACCAAACTCTGCATAAAGCAAATGGACATGACTATTGGATTTTCATCACCCTATTTTTTTTTTCTTCCCAGCATGTGTGAACTGTGTGCGGTGGTCAAACAGTGGGATGTATTTAGCTTCTGGGGGAGATGACAAACTGATTATGGTGTGGAAACGGGCTACGTAAGCATCATTTTCCTTTCTTCACATTTTATTTTTACAAGCTTCTTTGCTGGTCTTTATCACAGTCCCTTTCCCCACCCTGGCACTGAAGTCTCCAGAGCTCCGACTTCATGTCAGGAAGCACGCGTAGGCCAGGAGTAGCTGGGGCCTGACCAGGAGTTAGGAGGCCACCCACCTGCCTAGAGACCTGCTCAGCTGCCCCCTTGGAGGACTGCAGCGTTTCCACCTGAAAATGAAGGGCTAATCCCTTCCAGTGCTGACATTGGTGGCTCCGTTTGTTTCGTTCTTCAGATGAAGTTTCCCAACGTACAAAATGGTTAATAGTCAAGGTGCTCTGATGGAATCCAGGGCAGGCATCCAGAGCCCGCCCTCTTTGCCATTCACCTCATTCTCTGTCAGCCTCATTCTGGGCTCTGAGGAGCACCTGTCCCCCCTTGAAAGCCCCTGCTCTGCACCCACAAGGAACTAATCATCACCTGGAGAACTATTTTGGAGAACTATTTTTTTTTAAACCTAGGCAGAGTCTCACGGTGGGTCCTGGGACTCTGTCCCATAACCAACTCCCCAGGTGACTCTAGGGCTGGGAAAATGGACCCTACCCCATGGGTTAGCTGGAGTGGCCCTGTGGCCGTGGCTTCAAGAGCAGAGGCACACTCTCTCCTTCAGCCCACTCAGCTGCCTCAGCGAACTCTTTCTCTGGGGTTGTGGAGAGTTCTGCAGGCACAAAGGGTGTTAACAGAGGCTCTGTGCTTCAGTGGCATCAGCGCCATCTCTCTGGGGGCCCATGTGACTGCTCTACCAGCTCCACATGGCAGGAGCTAGTACCTATGGTTCGAATGCTTTCTCTGCCTCAGTATTAAGGCAGAGACATTCATTTCATTTACAAAAGGGCTTAAAAAATATTGTTGATTTTGCTGCTTTAACCAACATAAATAACGTATTTTGTATACTATTTGGAAAACTGAAAAAATATAAAGGAAAAAAAATCACAATCCTGCCACCTAAAGAAAGCCACAGTTGTTATTTTGGGTGTTTTTCATGTGTATCCTTCTGATCCGTTTTCCACGTGTAGATGTTGTCCATGTTATGTGTATTTTTTTCCTTACGTAGTGGTATCATATTATACATGATGTCTTGTGGCCTGCTGCTTTTACTTATATATTGTGAACATTTTCTCAAGCAGTGGATAGTCTTTTACCACACGATTTGTGATGGCTGTATACTATTTCATCAAGTGCATGGATCATAACCTACTGTCAGCCCCTGTCATGCAGCAGTTTGGTGCTTCCCAGCCATTGTCTGTGTTTGCTCTGTTCTGTCTGCCGTGAAGCCATGCTGCAGTGCGCATCTTTGTGCAGTGCCCAGAGCACTCCTAGAGTGCCTTTCTGACTCCTCTTTCATGCAGGTACATCGGCCCCAGCACCGTGTTTGGCTCCAGCGGTAAGCTTGCCAACGTGGAGCAGTGGCGATGTGTCTCCATCCTCCGGAGTCACTCAGGCGGTGAGTGGGACTGCCTGTTGGGGTGGGCGGCCCCAGCAGCTGTCTGAGCTCAGCACCTTCATGTTCCCTGGGGACTGTTTTGGTCCTTAAAGAGCCCTGAGTCTGGGCCATCCCTCCCTACCACCATTGGTCACACCCTGCCTGTCCCTCAAGGTCTGTGCAGTCATTGTCCCCACTGCCTGCTTCCAGCTGCATTCAGTGCCCCCACTCCTGCCCTCATGGGGTATATGTTTATATCTTTAATGTAGAACTCCCCACGTTCTGCTGTTTATCCTGGTGAACTGAATCACTACCTTCATCAGTGGATCACTAAGTCCGTAAGCACACTTTATTTATTCCACAGAACCCAGCACACAGGGGCCCAATGAAAAGTTTTTTACTTGACCTTGAGTATGTTTACAAAGTGTTTTAAATAGACAATATAGAAAGAGACACATTGTACAGATTTGGACTGAAGAAGAGGAAGGCTGCTCAGTAGCAGTTTAAAGGCATGTGCTATACACTTGGTAGGTGCCAGGGATACCGGAGTGAATATAATTTAGACTTTCCTCAGAAAGCCTGTGGTCTAGTCCAGGAATGGCCTGAAGGCTTTCCCAGGCAGAGGACAGCAGAAATGAGAAAGGCTTGGTGTGAATGATCAGTTGGCAGCATTTCACCGCTGTGGATCTTTACCTACAAGGCAGGGAGCTGGACAGAAAGGGGCTGGCTGATGTGCAGGGGCCAGGTCATGGAAGGCTCCTGCTCCCTATTAATGAGTGTCCTTTATCATGGAAGAGACAGGGAGCCATTAGAAGCTTCGAAGCACAAGAGGGAGATCATTCTGACAGCTATGGGGAAAGAAGGTTGCTTCAATGATTCAGTTGGAAACTTCATGGCCTGAAGGGATTATGACAATTGGGATAGAGAGGAGACTGATTTGGGAAATTCTTAGGATGGAGCAAAGGGAGGGATGAGGGAGATCCTAGCTGGGTACCTGGATAGTTGGTAGTGTCCTCTACTGAGACCATAAGGACAACAGGCTTACGGGGATGGACACCAATTCAGTGTGGAATGTGTTGAGAGTTTGAGGGGGTCAGGGAGGGAATGTCGAGAAGCCATTGGAATTGAGCCTAGAGCTCTGGGGGGAGATGGGGCAGGAGTGAGAGGTTTGGAAGGCAGCGACTATAATCCGTTGGCAGTATATGCTCAGCAAATACTCTGCAGACACTTTAAAGTTAAACCAACCCACTTATTGGTGACCACAGATTGATTCCACATTTGTGAAAGCTGACAGAATAGCATTGTATTATTGTTGATAACAGTAAAAATGTGTAACTTAACCTTACTTATTCACAGCTACTCAGAGTAGAGTCTAGTTGGGCTTCTGGAACTTGGCACACATCTATGAGGGTGACCATGGGGAGGCACCTCAGTAAGGACTTTTGTGGGGCCCCTAACTTAAGACTGAGGCTGAGCCATAACCTTGATTTCTCTCCTGGCCGACCACCCCAGGGCTCTCCTTTACCAGGCAGGTAGGGTTGCTAACTAACCTTCAGCAGAGGTACCTGCCGCTCCTTATTCAATGGTCCTGGTAACAAGTGTGGGCAGAACCATTCCAGAAGAAAAAAATTAGTGAAAAAGCGAAAATAAATAAATAGAAAGCACTGTGTCTTTGAAAGCAAAGTGTGAAAAATGTATACTTGGCATATTTAATTAGGGAGTAGGAAGAAAAAAAACTAGAAAAACATTTAACCTAGAGGAAAAAAATCATCAGAGTGCAATATAATGTTTATACTGTTAAACTAAAAAACAAGACAGAATACTAAAATAAATATAATTATCTAGAAAATATGTTTTCAAAATTGATGCTATAGGGTTAGGAAAACCTGAACAAAGTAGTACCCAATAAAGAAGTTGGAAGCTACCTTCAGATATGATTCCTGATCCTAAATTATTTGTTCATGTATTGTTTGAAACTTTGAAGAAAAATTATTCCAAAACATAGAAATATTCATTCTTGCAAGGAAGCTATAACCCTGTGTTTCTAAAACCTAATAAAAATAACAATGAAACAAAAGCATAGGCAAATATGAATAAAGGTAGGAAAATCAGAAACAGAATACTCATAAATTTTATAACGGTTGAAAACATTGATTCATTTTTACTAAGTATGATTTATAATAGAAAAATTTTGTGTAAAGGCAATCTATTAATATAACTTAACATACTAGGAGGTTAAATAAGAAAAGCCACAGAGTCATCTTAGGAGGTGTTCGAAAGGAATATTAGATAATTCAGCGTTAATTCCTAATAAAAATGTCTTTGAAAAAATGGCCATGGAAAGTTATTTCCTTGACACGATAAGGTCCTTTGTCTTTTTTAAACCAATGGCAAAGCCTTGTTCCCGTTTATATCAGGAAAAGACAAGGGTGAGTACTGTCACTTAATTTGTTACTTTGGAATTTCTGCAATACAGCTAAACAGAAATCAGAAAGAGATGTACTGGAAAATAAGACAAAAATGATATGGGGATGGCACTGCATATCAGGAAAACCCAAAGCAATAAAGCTCTTTGAACTTATAAAGCATTGAAAAGCACTTGGACTAATAAAAATGACTCACTAAATTGGCTTCATAAGAAAAATTTTATCTTTCACTAGTAATAACCAATTAGAACGTCTAATAACAAAAAGAGAACTCTCATATGGTAAGATCAAAAATTGTAAATACCCAGGAATAATCTTGGCAAGAAATGTACAAGATCTCTAAGACAAACCACAAACCTTTTTTGAGAGAGATAAAATCACCACTTCATAAATGGAAAGACTAAATAAAATAAAGACTTTTTTCCCACGTTAATATTTATTATTTGTTTTGCAACTGTTTATTGAGCCCCTGGTGTGTTCCAGGTACTGTTCACCCTTAGGGAGTTTACATTCTTGTGAAAGAGAGAGACAATAAAGTAGTCGTGTAAGAAACTAGAAGATAAGTGCCAGGGAGCAAAATGAGGTAGAGCGCCATTTTACCCATGGTTCTCAAAGAAGGCCTTGCTGAGAAGGTGACATCCAAGAAGAGACCAGATGGAGATGAAGGGACAACGTGTGCACATTCAAAGAGCTTTCCAGGCAGAGGGAACGGCCAGGGCAATGGTCATGGAGTGGGGATGTGTGTTTAGGGATCACTGGGGGCTAGGGCGAGGGAGTGAAGAGGGGAGAAGAGCATGGGCGGGGGCTTCTAGACCATGGTGAAGGGCTCTTTTCTCAGTAAGATGGGAAGGCTCAGTAGGAATTTGAGCAGAGGAGTGAGGAGCTCTGTGGCAGCTGTATGGAGTCCCTATTGTGGGGGGCTAAGGGCAGCACTGGGGAGACCAGTGAAGAGGCTGCTGACATAATCTAGGTGAGAGACGGTGGCCGTTTGGACCTAGGTTGTAACAGTGGAAGTCAGGAAATGTGGTCAGATGCAGACTTCCTGGTGCATTGGATATGGGGTGTGAGATAAGCAGAGGAATCAGGACGGCTTCTCAGCTGGGCCTGAGCAGTGGAAAGGAGGCGCTTGCTGTCACCTGGGATGAGAGGTTTGTGGAAGGGACAGAAATGTTTGCTAGGGGAAATGTGAAGCAAAAACGTCTCTCAGCAAAAGAAGCTGAGATGGAGAGCCGAGTTAAGATAGTGGAGAGAGCATTTGAAGGAGAAGGGAGTGAGCAGCATGTCACACATTGCCTTGAGGTCAAGTGAAGACTGAGGATTGACAGCATTGTGCTTGCTGGCATGGAGGCTGCTAGTGGCCTTGGCAGGTGTCATTCATGTTAGTGTAGTTGGGTGAAAGCCAAATTGGAGGGTACTCAAGAAAGACCAAGGGGAGGATAGAGCTGGATGGAACTGGGCTGAGTTTTGTCAGAAGCCTGTGAAGACACGGGAGAAGAGCAAAGGGAAGTGGTGGAACTGATGGGTGGCAGACTCTAAGCTGGGTAAGGAGGCAGACAGTGGAAGGCCTGTAGCATCAGAGGCTCCTAGTGCCTGAAAGAACCATTGGGGTTGAGAGTGAACTGGAAGCACCAGGTTGATGGTAGGAGTGTGAAGGGTTGGAATTGAGACCAAGGAGGAAGTGGTCTGTTAGGGAGGGTCTCTGGGCCTGACCATGGGAATGAACGGCTGAAGTAGTGGAAGCAAAGGTCCTTGGAGGAGGAGTTTAAGGACAAGAGCCTTGGTGTGAAATCATCCTCTTGGAATCACCAAGAATGATGATGGGAGGGTCGGCGGGAATGATGGTGACCAGAAACTTAAATTTGGCAGGGAGGGTCTCAGGTATGTGGGAGGTCTGCAGTGAGAAGTGAAGGGGGGTGGTATAGTCTGAAGACAGAATATCCAAAACTGGGGTTTAGAGAGAAAATTATGTCACAGGTGGATTTACTGCAGAACTCAGCAGTGACTCCAGAAGGCTTCTGGAAAGATAAGTAAGGTTGCAGATGAAATCATTCAAAGCTGCAGTGATCGGAACATCTTGGATCTCTGGGCAAAACTAACAGCATTGAAGTAGGCCACAGTGTACCTGAGAACTTGGTGTATTGTGAAGGCAGTATCGCTTATTGATGATGGAAAGAAAGGATTGTTCCCCACTTGTGCTAGAATGACCGTGAAGCAGTTTATGGTTGAAGGGAAAGTAATTTAGAGCCTCACTGAGTACAGCCTACACCAAAGTATGTTCCAGATGTTAAAGAGAGGAGAGTTCTAAATAATTATAGCAGGAGAAAACAGAATCGAATATTCATCAGACCTCTAGCAGAGGGAATATTTTTCAAGGTTAACAGGCAATGAAAGTCACAAAGGAGAATAACAGACTTTACAACATAAATCTACATTATAGGAAGGAAAACTGATGAAATTTGCAGCTAATACCTGTGTTACCAATGGTCTGTGAAAATTGCTAATGAAATCACGTCTCCTTTCTGGGCGCTTCTCTGCTCTAGGACGTAGGCACCACACTGAAGTTCTGCTGCCTGCGTGTCTGCCCCTCCCAGGCTCTAAGCTCCTAGAGGAGGTTCTTGTTCTTCGTTTTTGTAGGCATGGCATTTGTGTTTGTTAGACCAACGGCACGAAAGACCTCTCACCAGACAGAAGATAGGAGCAAAGTAATCCAAGACGACAACAAACAGATATGAAAAATCTTCACTTTCACTACCAATCACGTGAAATTACAAATTTTTAAATGTGCTTAGTCAGTTAGAAGGGAAAAAATCATAATCCTCAAGCTAATAAGTGAGTTTTGAAATGGACGTTCTGCTTGTAGAAGTGTGAAGTCATAGAGGTCTTTGAGAAGCAGTCTGCAGTGTTAAGAGAATCCAGATTTATGAAAGTATTCAGATATTCTGCCCAGATTTCCACTTTGGGATATCAGTCTCAAAGAAATAATCCAGAATGTGAAGAGTGATGTATACTTTTGTGCTGATTAGCATGAAAAACTGGAACCCAGTGAAAGTTCACTGTTAGATTAGGTCTCTTTATGGTGGTGAACACTCAATGACATAGAATGCAGAGCAAAACAAGAGAAGCCCTGCAACTCACACGGGCTATTAGAGTACTAGATCAACATGCTAGTATACGCATGCAGCATGAAATACAGACGCAGTGTGGACAGTTCATCAAGCTCTCACTGAAGATTATTGCTTGCATCTCTTTTTAAAAATCTTATGAGGAAAGGAGTGGATAGCTGTGATCTTGCTGCTGTGTTTCTGTTTCTTCACCTCTCCAGCCATTCTTCTGTATACCCAGCACTGAACCAGGCACTGAGGTTAGAAAAGGCAGTAAGACTGGCTCCCATCGCACCTGGATGGTAAGATGGGCATGGTCACTGTCGCCATCACAGCTCATCTTTATCGATGCCTTGGTGTGTGCCTGGCACCTGGCTATAGCAGTTTCTCACATTTAATCCTCATAATAACCCTCTCAGGATAGGATTTTTTTAATGCACATTTTCCAGATGAGAAAATTGAGTTACAGAGAAATGAGCATGATTAATTCTGTTTGGGGGCTCTGTAGGAAAGGGGTGCTCTGGCAGAGTCTTGGAGATGAGATGCTGAGAAGATTATGAGGAAAAGGGCCGCAAGATGACTTTCCACTCATTCCGTTAGTTAGCAGCTATTGGGCTCTCACTGTGCCCCAGGTGTTCTGCTGAGTGTTGGACCTACAGTGCTCCAAGGGCTCTCTGAGGAAGGCCCAGTTAAGATTGGAGAAACAAGCTTAGCAGGGTTTAGGAGTGAGCCCGAGGCTGCAGACCCAGTAGGTGTCAGAGCCAGGGTTCTGGTATGTGTGATGCCACATGGTTCCAAGCTCTCAGCCATGCCCTCAGTTGCTTTGTAAAAGGAGTAGGGCAGGATCAATTAGATGCTTTAAATTTTATGACCAGTTGAGAAACCTCTTAGTGGGGAATTTTTAGAAGCTGCTTTGAGGAAAAAAGTCTAGCTATGATGGTCCCAGGTGAAATCTCAGATATGAGAACACCAGGGACTGGTGTTGGCCCAGCTGGCAGACGGGTGGTGCTAAAGGGTCCCCTTGTCAAATCTGTATGCCAGGTAAGAGACTCACCGCCAGCCCTTTGTCTTCCAGATGTGATGGACGTAGCTTGGTCTCCCCATGACGCCTGGCTGGCCTCGTGCAGCGTGGATAACACTGTTGTCATCTGGAACGCTGTGAAGTTCCCAGGTCTGGGCTTCCTCTGACTGGTGGCAGCAGAAATGAGCCACTTGTCAGCAACACCGCCTGTCCGTGTCTGGAGCAGGGTGGGCTCTCTGTTTCCTTTGGCTGGTGACAGCAAGTGTCTCTCAGTGGATGGGGATTTGCGTGTCTTGTCAGTAACTCAGTTCTTTTTTCTTCATCAGTTACATTTGTTTAAGATTTTTAAAGAGGTTTATGTTAAAGAAAATAGTAACCAAAGGCTAGCACGGATGTGCCATAGATCATGAGGGTGGTAGGTTGACAACTGATATTGGAGACCTTGTCCAGCTGGTGCTCAGCTCACCCAGGCACCCCCCATGTGTGCTGTACCTCCACATGCCCCCAGATGCCCAGCACTCCCCTCTCACATGCCCTTCAGGGCATGCCCTCCCTCTGCTGGGCTCTCACCTCAGCTCAGTTGCCATCTCTTCTGTGAAACCCTTGAGCAGAGGCGGGCTAACAAATCTGGTTTTACACAGGGTGAATTTTTCTTATTTATGTATTTAAAGTCACAACAGTTGGCTTAACTGGGCATAGCACTGCAGTTTATAACTAGTAAGATACTGCTCACATTCCTGCTCAGTGTCTGGAGTATGTTTTCCTCATGGACTAAAAAGAATCGTTCATGGACTTGATCCAAGTCATTTTCTTTCCGTGTAAGCCACCAGCATGTGTGAGGACACTTGGCCTGGCCATGGAGGGGCAGATTTAGAGGCTGGCATTTAGATTATGGATCTCTAGGAAATGCTGTCTCCCACACATTTGTCCCCAGTGGTGACTTACAGAGGACTCACTCAGCACAGGGCCGGGTCCCAGAGCTGTCAGGCCTGCACCTTAGGGAGAAGCTGTTGGGGAGGTCCACACAGGACTGCTCAGATGGGCACGGACTTCTGTCCAGAAAGGGAAACGAGAGGCAGGCCGCCAGCTGCAGACAGGACAAGGGAGCAGAATTCAGCTCTGGCCCTGGTTGTCTGCCCTTTCGGGAGCATGGACAGCCTCAATCCTCAAATGTCAGCTGTGGCTAAAGGGAAATCCACAGGGCCTGCCCGGGGGTAGTTGTTTCTTCAGATTGCTTTTGCCTTGTGGAGATCAAATTAGGGGGCTTGTCTGCTTGTGCCCAGAGCAGGGGCTGGCCAGGGCAGCCTCCTGAGGACTCTTCTCATGGCTGGCCATTCCATGACCCGTGGATTGCAGTTCATGTTTCCATATAGTCTTTTTTCCCTGGGTAACGCCTTTCCAATCTCTTTTATTTTTCTTCGTAGAAATTCTAGCTACTTTGAGAGGTCATTCTGGCTTGGTGAAGGGGTTGACTTGGGACCCTGTTGGTAAATACATTGCTTCTCAAGCTGATGACCGCAGCCTGAAGGTGTGGAGGACGCTGGACTGGCAGTTGGAGACTAGCATCACAAAACCTTTTGATGAGGTAATGAAGACAGCCCAGAGAGCTTGGCCCAGCAGCCTTGCTGGCCCAGACCTCGTGGGTGAATGCAGAGTCTGGGGACCTAACCAGGCTGGTCAGGGTTCTCTGGGGCCCAAAGAGTCAGATGATGCAAATCTTTCATTTTTCAGAAGCTATTAAACATCCAGTTTTGAAGTGAAAAAGATTTCTAGATTTTAAAGCTGAAGAGAACCTTAGAGATGCCTTGCACTTCCGCAGGCGTATATGAAACTTTCTTACAGTGTGGACTTTACATTGTGCTGCCCTAGGGAGTCAGGTGGAGGTGGAGGCGGGGAAGCGGGCGGGTGGAAGAGGCTGTCTCTTGGATTTTTCTTGACTGTGCTGTGGCTTTGCTCGCTGACTTCACTCTGCAGGCTAGCCTGCTGCTTTCTTGGGCAGAGTTAGCAGTACAGTTTGCAAAATTACTGAAGGTGGACTACAGTGGCTTGTGTAGTATTTTACTATATCTTCCTTCATTTGAGTTGTCATTACATATGGGATCAGAGCTCAAGGTTGCCATTATTCATTAGACATTTCTTAAGTGCCTACTATGTGTAAGGCAATTCTGGGTGCAGGAAATGAAAGCAAATTGAGATCAAGTCTCCCTTGAAGCTGAGAGCCCAGTGGGAAAGACAGACAGTCATATCACTTGTGAGGATGGTGGTGGATTTATCCAGAGTGTACAGAAATCACCGAGGAGGTGTGATCACATCAGGAAAGACATCTCAGAGGAAGGGACATGAGTGAAGCTTTGCAGGAAGAATTAGGCGTTTGCCCGCTGGTCAGGGCTAGCTGCAGGAGGCAAGTGGAAATCGTGTATTCAGTTCTCCCCAAACCAACAGTAAGGACCTCCTGGACTGGGCACATTAGCACAGACCTTCACCTTCCTTAGTTCTATTCTTCTTGGCTGCAGCCACCTGGTACAAGGGACATGGGCCCTTATGCCTTCTGGAGGTCCTTAGGTCCCCTGCTGCTTGGCAGCAGGGGGTCCTGTAGGCTGGGCTCCTGGGGGTGACTGCGGGAAAGGAGTGTTTGGAATCCCAGTGGGAACTGGTAGCACTCTTCAGCCTTTGGAGTGGGCCTGTCCTGCCTGGTCTGGGGCCCAGCTGGAAGTTGAGGCAGATATGTCACTGCGCTCAGGCCCTGCCTTGTCCTGCCTTCCTCTAGGGCCGTAAGGCCAAGGTCTCAACCCTAAGTCTTTAGGGTTGTCCTAAATTGACCTTGAGCTTCAGGGGACTGGCTTTTGGCTAATACATCTCACCTTGCAGGAGGAATAATGTGAAGGAATGCCCTGCTTCAGCCCTGCATCTAGGTCAGGGGAACATTGCCTTTCTGCCGTGCATTTTACTGTTTTTACAGACTTTATACACCTCTTCTCCTTGGTAGATCACCAGGCTTCAGGTGAGGAGATGGGCTCGAGAGAGCAGGTGATGCCACATGGTCATGGCTGCATGACCTGAGGGTCAGCAGGGCTCTTTCTCTGCTGCAGTGAATGTTCTGCAGACTTCATGTGTGCAGTTAGCAGGTGCTGAGCAGAAGAAAGGGGTCACTGGCCAGATAGATTTGACCCACGCAGAGTTGATAGTTAAAAGAGCTGGCCTCCTGCAGATCCTCTCAGGTCCTATATACTGTACTGTGAGGAGTGTAGGATGCTACACCTTCCAGTCTCATCTGACAGGCGTTTTTGTTGGATCATCTGGAAAGACTGGAGTTAACAGCTGTCAGTGTAGCCAGATGCTTGGATGCACACGCCACCATCATATATTTGTCAGTCAGAGTTTGATTGTATTCTTGGGCCCACGGTTTTGGTCACAAAGTTGGCCTTGAGCTCCTTTCAAGCACAGATGTTTCTTTCAGTGTGGAGGGACGACACACGTGTTGCGACTCAGCTGGTCACCTGATGGGCACTACCTGGTATCTGCCCATGCCATGAACAACTCTGGCCCCACTGCCCAGATCATCGAACGGGAGGGCTGGAAGACTAACATGGACTTTGTCGGGCACCGGAAAGCTGTGACTGTTGTGGTGAGTGCTCTTGGCCTCAGGTTGGTCAGCTGTCAGCTCCACCCTGAGTGGTACCCTCAGAGCCTGGGCAGTGCCGTGCTCCCTGAGGCTGGGTCCCATGTAGGACTGAGGTGCTCGGCTCTGAGATTCAGCACATCGTGTTCTTGTTTCATTTTAAATGTTTATGTTTCAGTACTTGAAAACTAACCTTGCAAAATAGAATACATGTTTATGTGTTTTGTTGACAGACTTTAACATGATGAATATCACCAGAAGCAGACTTTGATTAGGAATATTGTAGGTCTGCACTAGCCTTTTTACACATTTGGGTCTGCTCATGGGTACGCAAGCATGGTGGTGCTGACAAGTGGCCCACTTGTCAGCCTCCAGGGAACACAGGTTCAGTTCTGATATGTGTGCCGAGCAGCTGTGCTTGTCCCTGCACCTCAGCAGCAGCCAGTCGTAGCTGCGAGGCTATGCTGTGGATCACTAGAGTGCTTTCCCTGTGTCTGGAGCTGCCCACCCGCCTTGACGTGGAAGGTGAAAGGTGCCAGAAGATGTGGGCTACTGTTAACCTTTTAGGCTAAAGAGTACCGGCCACTCCTTTTATACTCTGGGCTACTTTCATTGAAGAGCATCCTGAGAGTGCCCAAGGCAAGCTGTTAAGTAGTTGCAAACAGCCTGTGAGACCAGGATTTTCTCAACCCCGGGCAACCAGAACAAAGCAAATAGATTGGCAGGCTAAGGTAGATGAAAGTGAAGGATCGTCCAGGACCCTCATCTCAGTTTTTTGTATTCACCAAATGGGCTCATCCTTCCTGTGTTTAAACTGATAATATCATATATTGTGACTTAAAGTATAAACTTAATACAAATAAAATATTACTTCCTTAATTTTTTTGTATTGGACTTCATGTAAAATTTTGTTTGAAACCAAGACCTTGTTGCTAAAATATTTGAAAATCAGTGCTCCATGGTTAGCACAGTCTTCCACATGGCTCTCTCGTGTGATCCTCACAGCCACTGTAAGAGTGACTCTGAGATCGTGGCTCTGTCAGATCACAGCTCTGTGAGATTGCAGCGCTGAGGCCTCGCAGCCAACTCACTGGTAGTAGAGACTCAAGCCCGGGGTACACGCCTCTGGGTTCCATGTTCTTCAGTCTCTGTCTCCCTGGCCATTTCTGCTTGCCCTCTTGAATTAGGACCCCTCCAGGCCACCTGGCACCAGGCTCTAAGGAGCCCCCTTGCTTCCTCAGTTGTCCTGGCTTGGGGTCTAGGGCTCCCACCCCTTTCAATTCAGGAAGGTGGCAGGGAGCTCAGCATGTGCTTCCAACCTTTCCAAAAGTAATGCCCAGTTTACACCGGGGGCAGCTACCTGGACTGAGCTTAGCATGACAGCTGTCATCCCTGGCCCAGTGAGTTCATGCAGGGCTGATCAGTCTCTCCTGGACAGTTTTGACTGAGCGACAACAAAGCCAGTGACGGGAAAGAGATTAATGGAGCAGACCTCTCCTGACAATCCTGTTGGCCTCCCTCGGGACCTTCTCCCTGAAGTCCAGGTCCTTGAGCTGGCCTTGTCCAGACCAGTAGGGATTCACAAGGCCAGTTTCAGTAGCTCCCATGCCATCAGGGTGGATGCAGGCCCAGAATTGGACTGTTGGTAGAGCCAGCTTTGAACCTACATCTCACCATTTACTCATTTGGTGACTTGGCACACTTTTCTGGCCTCTCTGAGCCTCCATTTCATCCTCAGCAAAATGCCTCCTAGGTAGTTGTGAAGATGAAGTAACGTGTGTCAAGTGCCCAGGGCTAGGCTCCACTGGCGGGCTGAGATGGTGGTGTGTTTCTAATACTTGGCATGGGGTACATCCTTCATACTTCATTAATTATTTGTTATTTGCCTTTAGAAATTCAACCCAAAAATCTTCAAAAAGAAGCAGAAGAATGGGAGTTCTGCGAAGCCCAGCTGCCCATACTGCTGCTGTGCTGTTGGCAGCAAGGACCGTTCTCTCTCTGTCTGGGTGAGCCCCTGACCATGAGCTTTTGCTGCAGTAGGGAGGGATGGGGTATGCTGGTGAAGGAGGTGGAGCCTGGAGGCCTGGAAGAGGAGAGACTCCTGCTTCTCATGGAGCTCAGTCTGTGCTCCTGTGCTGCACGTGAGATCAGGCCTTCCTGCTACTCTTGAAGGAACCACTGAAGACTGAGTCTGAGCCCAACCAAGAGAGGCCACCCTGACCCCCAGCCAGAGCAGGTCTCGTGTCCAGACTCAGAGAACACCCTCAGCAGTTGAGGCCATAGTTGGCGTGTTGTGTTTGCTTCCTTTTAAAAAAAACCTTTGTATCAACATATAACCTACATAAAGTGTATTCACCTGAAGTATACAGCTCAGTGTGTTGTCATAACATGTTTATATCAGTGTGACCACCACCCCAGAATGCTCCCTGTCCCTGCCCAGCCAAGACCCCACCCTTGACCATGGCACCCACTCTAACGATGTCTGTCCCTGTCTCACTGATAAGTTTTGCCTGTTCTAGCATATAAATAGAGTTGTGCAATGTTTACTTTTTTGTGTCTCGTGTTGCTTTTACTTTGCATAATGTTGATGAGATTCATCAATTTTGTGTTTAACAATAATTCTTCCTTATTAATGATTTCCCCATAAGCCAAGTGGATTTGAAGTTGTAGATTTGAAGCTTATCTTATGGCTGCATTAGTTATGATTGTTTGTCACAGAGAATTGATTGCTGTATACATTTTGATTTTTCTAGCCCAGTGTTCATGTAGCATCCATTCCAGAACCTGAACCCTAGTTCCATCATAGCCAGTTCCAGGCATGTTCTTCCTGGGCTCCTCCTAACCTGGGGCTCTGTTCATGGTGCTTTGACCGACACATCACTGATTGAGGTCAGGTGTTCACAAAACAAGTTCTAGATTTCTGATGGGTCTGTAGCCACATTTCTTGGAGAAGGGGCAGAGATATTTTTTCTGAAAGTGGAATTAGGGTAGGGCAAGATTCTTCTTGTGAATTCCAAGTAATTCAGACTCCAGCCCTCTCCTCAGCACTAGGGTGGCAGCATCTTGCCTCCCCTGCACATGTAGTCCCAGCCTCCCAGAAGCTTCCTCAGCACCTGCTGGATGCCCTGCAGAAGTGTGTTCCCATCCAGCTCGCCAGCCTCTGGCCCAGAACCTGTCAGCACGGTGGTCAGACACTACTGTATGGGAGATGGATCTTGCTGTTGCCATGGGGCTGTGGAGATGATGCACAACCCAGTGTTATAATGACTCAATAACGAATATGTATGTGGTGAATGTTGCGCAGTCATCAAAAACAGGTTTTTACAGGATGTTTAATGACATGCTCATTGTGTATTAAATGAAAAAGTAGACATAACCATATGGCTTATTTTAAAGAAGAAAATATTTGCATGAGATAGACTAGAAGAAAATAACTCATCAAAGCATTAATAGTGGTTAACTTTGGGTCTGGATTAAGGGCAGCTTAAACTGTTTTTGTGTGTTTCTGTGCTATCCCCACACACTTTATAGAATGAGCCTGTGTGACGTACTAGCTGGTTACACCAAGTCTTGGATGTACATGTGTACCAGAAATTCTTGGGCCCAGAGAAGAGGTGCTAGGTTCTCTCTGAGGCTGTTTTCCTATCCTGGGAGTTGCCTTGGCTGCCTCACCCATTGTCCAGGCATTGGCATCCCATCCCGGTTGGGTAAACCTTCTCTGCGCAGGTCACAGCCCTCCCAGAACCCCCTTCTCTGTTGCTGGTGTGTGTGTAGAAAGCCATCTCCCCGGCTGACCCCTTGGGGCAGCAAGCCCTTCAGGCAGGGACCACTCTAGTCTGCATACTTTGGGGCAGGCTTTGGTTTCCACAGTTTAGGATTTGGATGGTTGCTGTTTGAACAGAGTTGAATGTGCCCTGTATGTCAGCAAAAACTGCAACCAAGGCTTCTAGGACTGATAGTGTTAGCTGAGTGGACAAAAAGTGGTTTTCAGTCATTTCATTAACCTTTGCTGCTTCTTTCCTTCCAGCTCACCTGTCTGAAACGGCCTTTGGTTGTTATCCATGAGCTGTTTGACAAATCCATCATGGATATTTCCTGGTAAGATGGACTCTTGTTACGATGCACAGGCTAGGAAAGGAGGAGCTGCATATTGGAACACAAGGCCTCCTGGATGTGATTAGGGTCAGCTGACGAGAGGCCCCCTGTGTCACAGCCAGAGCAGAGCCCCCAGGTGCTGTTTGCGTGTGGCTCAGGAAGGGCGGCACGGGCCTGCTGTTGGGAGAGCGTCTGCTGCTGCGCCTTTGCTCCATTGGGATTTGCCCCTGGAAAATACCTTGTCAGAGAAACTCGTGTTTTTCTTTGCAAAGGAGAGCACTGTGATCCTAGCTCCACTTCACCATGTGACATTGCAGGAACCAGATGAGCATAGGTGTGGAGACACATTTTCTGCTTCTCAGTGACCTCATTTAGATGTACACTCCCTCACATTTTTTTTTAAATGGTTTCAAAAATTAGATAAATAAAAATGAAATTCTTACAGAACACATGATGAGAGATACTTTGTACATGTTCTTAGAACTGAAGGGAGCACCACAGCCCTCTGGGACACAATTCTCGCCCCCATCCCCACCCGCACCAGGGGTTTCCGGCATCTGTTTAGAGCCCTGCGCTGCCACTGAAGCATGGGTGACCACCACAGGCTCTTACTTGCAAGCTGCTGACAGCCGTTTCTTTCAGGACTCTGAATGGTCTGGGCATTCTGGTGTGCTCCATGGATGGCTCTGTGGCATTCTTAGATTTCTCCCAGGATGAGCTTGGAGACCCCCTGAGCGAGGAGGAGAAGGTAGGAGACCAACACACCACCAGCTGGTGGCCCATGTGCTGCACATGCTCTGGGACTTCAGAAATAGCCACAATAGCTCTGAGAAGCCCCTTTGATTAGACCTTCTTATGACATACACAGACATATTGTTTCTTAAAGTGTTATTGGGTATTTGCCTTTTATAGATGGTAATACTTATCTTCTTTACAAAATAGGTTAATTTAAAAATGAGTCTAGGGGCCGGCCTGGTGGCACAGTGGTTATGTGCACAGTGGTTGTGTGTCCGGGGTTCGCCAGTTCAGATCCCGGGTGTGGACATGGTACCACTTGGCAAGCCATGCTGTGGTAGGCGTTCCACATGTAAAGTAGAGGAAGATGGGCATGGATGTCAGCTCAGGGCCAGTGTTCCTCAGCAAAAAGAGGAGGATTGGCAGCAGTTAGCTCAGGGCTAATCTTCCTCAAAACAAACAAACAGAAAAATAAATAAAAATGAGTCTATTCATTTTAATTAATAAATTTGATTCTTTCATAAGACTACATACATTAAATTAATGCATGAGTTCTGGAGTTAAGAATAAAATGACTTTGGGCATCTCTTCTTGAACTGATAATTAGCAACACACTGGGAAGCTTTCACCCTGGGAGAAAGCAGGAGTGGCTCCCAAGGGTCCCTGCTCATGTCGCTTTCCCCGTTGTCTGGTATTGATGTAGTTGCCATGGAGCAGCAATTATAACAATGATGTTGGTCATTTATTGTATGTCAGATTCTGGGCCATGCATCTTACATATATTATTTCATTTAAATTATATGAAACCCTTCAGGGACTGGCCCGGTGGCACAGCAGTTAAGTTCGCACGTTCCGTTTCTCGGCGGCCCGGGGTTCGCCGGTTCGGATCCCGGGTGCGGACATGGCACCGCTTGGCAAATGCCATGCTGTGGTAGGCGTCCCACATATAAAGTAGAGGAAGATGGGCACAGATGTTAGCTCAGGGCCAGTCTTCATCAGCAAAAAGAGGATGATTGGCAGTAGTTAGCTCAGCACTCATGTTCCTCAAAAAAAACAAAAATAAATAAAACCCTCCAAGGCAGGGCTTATCTGATTCATCAGTAAGGTAACTAAGCATCTGAAAATAGTGTGACCTTTTGCTAAGGCCATGCATGACCCTTAGGTACGAGAATGAAAGCATGAAACAGGCCCACTGCATTTGGGCCAGCCCTCCTCTCCTCTATGCTCTGCCCAGGACAATGGGGCCCATGTGCCCTTCTTCAAGCGCTGTGGGAAAGGCTCTGCTTTACCTACCGTAGACTTAGAAACCTGCCATTTCTACAAATGAGCCTTTGCCAACACTTAGTGGAAGGTATTCACTTGTCTGAAAGGAGCCCCTGTGAAAGCCCAGAGCATTGGGCAGCTCTCCCCTTAGTGATGCAGTTGCTGGTAGAAGCTCCCTCATAAGCCTCTGTGTGGAGCCCCCACTGTGATGTAAACCTCTCAGGGATTGGCGTCTCCTAGAATAGGGCCTGGCACTCCAGCAGTGGTTTGTCAAAGAAAGAATGAGTGTCTCAGTGGCCTCAGATCTTCTTCACACTGTCACTGTCATTATAACCTCAGATCACTGTGTACTTCCCTCCCCACGAAGAGTTGTAGTGGAAGCCTAGATCATAACCCTGTCTAACTTAACCATTCCCCAGATGACAGGCAGGGACCCTGTGTTTGAGGAATGCTAGGGCCAAACTCTGAATTCTGCTTCAAGATTCAGGGGAGAGTGGATAGGAGCCAAGGTGGCAAGCAGGGGAGCGCCTGGCCACATGCAGGCACACAAGGTCCTGCAGGAGCAGGTCCCATGGCCCCCCTCCCCTGTCCGGCATCCTCTGCTATGAGACAGATGTCCTCCACATGGTTGTTAGCACGTCCTTGTGTCAGTTTGCTCCTCATCACACCAGTCACTCTGGTGTGCTAGGGTCACTGTCCCTGCCCACATGGGATCCTGTTCAGCTTGTTGTGGCACAGACTAATGAAAGCTGGCAAGATAGAGGAGGGGCCTTGCTCAGAAGGGTCAGGACATGTTGGGGGACAAAAGGGGCAGAGAAGGATTACCCCAGGTCTGCTGTGCCAGGCCTTTCTTTGCTCTTAGAGGCCCTGTTAGCATTCCCGTGGCGACCTCCTACCATGCGGGGCTGACAGCTGCAGAAAGGAGCAGTGAAAGCAGACTGAGGGTTTCAGTATCTGATTCCCAAAAAGTATTTGGCGTCCCTGGAGTGATTTAAGAGCCTTAAGTTAGCAATTTGAGTGTCTTAATTTTAGTTCAGCAGATGTTTATTGCCATTTGTTCTGTACCAGACCTTGTGGTAAGTGTTTTCTTATTGGTTACTCATTCACTTTCATCCCAAGCTATGGATACACAGGAGGTCATAAACATCTAGGGAGGGTACAAGACCTCCAGAGTCATCTAATCAGCAACAGGCAGAATAGGGTGGGAGGTGATAGAGAGCTGGTGTCCGGGGCTCTGGAACCCCTGCTCAGGGCCCTCTCCACTTTCAGAACGAGGAACACCAACATGCAGCTTGCCAACTGGTGGGCAACGTCCACTAGGTTGCTGCTCACCTCCAGTTTGTTGCACTTCTCTCTGCTTCCCCTAGAGCCGCATTCACCAATCTACCTATGGCAAGAGCTTGGCCATCATGACCGAGGCCCAACTCTCCACAGCTGTCATTGAGAACCCTGAGATGCTCAAGTACCAGCGGAGGCAGCAACAACAGCAGCTGGACCAGAAGAGTACCACAGCCAGAGAGACGGGCTCAACTGCCTCTGTCGCCGGTGTCGTTAATGGGGAGAGTCTAGAAGACATCAGGAAGGTGAGGGCTTGGCCCTGTGGCACTAAGGACCTGGGCATGTGTCCAGGGACAGGGCGAAGGGAACAGGCAGTCTGTACAGGGCACAAACATTGGTGGGAAGCAGATGTGTGCTGTGCCTGGAGCAGGACCCAGGAGTCAGCCAGCTTGGGGCCATTTGGCCCCATTGCCATCAGCTGCATGAGGTAATAATGGGGCCTAAGTCACCTTTATCAAAGACCTCTTTGTCCCAGGGAGCTCTAGAGGAGGTCATCTCTTATAGGGACTTCCAAACCCCACTTCTAGCCTTTCTAGGAAATTCTAGATACTGAGAACAGTGGGTTTCAGGCTCTGCCCTGAGGAGACGTGTGTGGGCTCCCCCTTCTTCCTCTAGAAGTCCGTGTTTCACCAGGAAGGGGCAGGAAATGTTGAGATCTGGAGACCTGGAGAGCTTAAACCATCTCCAGGAGCTTGTGCAGGGTGACGTAACTCCCCACGTGATTCAGACACAGTGTGTGACTGGGAACCCTTGGTTATGAGCCTTTAGTAAAGTTTGCAAATCATGGCTTAGAGACAAGTGCAGGGTACAGGTGTCATTCATTAGTTTCCTTGTTGAGCCCCATGGCTGCTGGGTGGGGGTGGCCAGGCTGGCACATGCTTGCTGCCCTGGGAACCTGGCCAGGCCTGCAGTATTGAGGATAGAGAGGAAGGTGCTGGAGCTCTTTGAAGTGGGAGCTTTCTGTCCTTGCTGCTTTACCGTGCAGGAAGTTGAGCACACACCCTGATAGAAACACTTGTTCTTTGATTAGACGGCTTAGTTTAATTGGACTAGAAAGGCTGTAGAAAGGGAAGTTAGAGTACGTTTCCTTAGAGGCTTTATTTTTTGTTATTTGGAGATAGTTGGCAGAAATTCTTGCATTCATTTGTGTCACTCTACTTTGCCAGAATCTTTTAAAGAAACAAGTTGAGACTCGGACGGCAGATGGTCGGAGGAGAATCACACCTCTCTGCATAGCACAGCTGGACACCGGGTACTCGTTCACTCACCGAGCTTTCTGTGGCCTTATCTGGGGAGGTCTTCCTCTCTCCTTTCACCAGTTAACCCTCTCATAATCTGGCCCTTCACAGGCTCTTGGGCCAGTCTGACCCATAGACTCTGGAAGTGAGGGAGTTGAGCCCAACTTCCCACTGGCCTCAAAGCCCCCGCTTCCCACAGAGCCCTTATGCATACTTGACTTGGCCTTTAGGCAGGCCAGCAGGAGCCTGCAACAGGCCAGCAAGGGCGCCTCTGCAGGGCCAGTATGTCCTCACAGCCAGCCCCCTTCATTGTTAGCAGGGCATTGGAAGACATGCCAGAGAGACTAGTCAGACTGATTTTTTTCTATTTCTTTTCCTTTTTACAGCCTTCTTTTTCTGATTATGAAAGGAATATACACACGTTGTTGGAAATATTAAAAGCCTGAAAATGTTACCAATAATCCAGTCTCTCAGACATAATCAACTGTTAGCATTTTGGTATCTGTATCTCTAGTCTTTTTTCCCCTACTTGTTCCTGTATCTTGACCTTGCATCCATTTTAATAAATAGTTCTCTGAAGCAGTGACTTGCTGGTTGTCCAGGTTGCCAGCCTGTGAGTGCACCACGATTTACTTAACCAGCCCCTTAACTGGATTTGTAGTCTGTGTCCAGTGTTTTGTGATTGTAAATGAATTCTTGAGTGCACCCGTGGCTGTTCCCTCAGGATACTTCCCAGAAGTGGAATTGCTGGGCGAAGGTTAGGGCTCTGAGCCACATTTTCCTGAGAAGAGAGAGGGGAGGAGTGGACTTAGTCACCGTTTGCTGTTGTCTCAACGGCTGTAGTCAGGCTTGCTTTTGTGTTGGTCATTCTCCCCAAAGCGATGTATGTGGATTCAAAGGATGATAAGGCCCTATGTGAAAGAAAGAGACCTCGCTGTCAAGGTGATTCATTCTAGGTTTTATACTCATTCAGCTAGTCTGCTCAGGACACCACACAGTAGTCCTCTGCACTTTTCAGTGGTTCATCCATGAGCTATTCCAAATCTTCCTTGAAGTCTAAAGACACCTTCAGTCATACGATGTGCCAATCTGACCACCTCTTGTTAGGTGTGCAGGCACTAAGGCCTGGAAGGTGGAGACCTGACTAGGTGGAGCCAGAACCAGGTCTCCTGACTCCTCCCAGAGAGTGGTTTTCCTTTGGTCAAGTCTTTTTCTCATTGTGAACCTAAAGGGTAATGCCACCTGCCTGTCTTTTAGTAGGACCAAATGAGAGAAGTATGTGACTGTGCTTTGAACACTGCAGGGCTTGTGGGAGGAGTAAGGGTCCTGGAGGTGGTAGAGGTGGTGGTGTTGATGGTGGCACTTTTGTTCTGTAGATCCTTGCAAGCCTCACCTGGTGAGGAGACGGAAGTGGGTAGCATCCTACGTGGCCTTGAGCCAGTTTTGTGCCACAGGGCACATATTTCTGGCACCAGAACTTGATTCTTTTGGTCTTAAAGGCTTGTTTGCTCTCCTGACTCTCATAGTAAAACAAGTAGCAACAGAATAGGTAATTATTAGCTTAGCTAATCAAGAAAGAAAAGAAAAAGCACAAATATTTAAAGTAGAAATAAATGGGAAATAATCACAGATAAAGAATCAATCAAAAGGAGGAAAGTCTTCTTTGCTGAACTCTATGCAAATAAATTTGAAAATGAATGATTTTGAGGAAAATACAGTTATCAAAACTGAAGAATATCTGTACAGATGAATTATTATAGAAGAAATAGAGGACACTGTCAAAGAGCTAATGTACCAAAAATCATCAACCTAAGAAAGCTTCACAGGGAAATTCTAAGAAACTTTAAAGGAACAGATCATTCGAATACTGTTGAAAATACTCTAGTTCGTAGAAAAAGAAGGAAAACTTGGAAAATCTTTTTTTGAAATGAACACATCATTTACATCAAAATGTTACAAAGATAGAATGTGATAAATTCCTCATCATTCTTGTTTCCAAAAGTCAATGCAAAATCCTAAAAAAATAGTAACAATGAGAATCTTACAGTGTATTAAAATGCTAATACATTATGACTAAGGAAGTCTTGTTTTAGGAAAGCAAGGTAGTTCAAATTTTGGGAAACTTAATTTACTTCTACATGTTAATCAAAAGAAATATATGATCATTTCCATAGATGCCTAAGATGCATTTTTATTAAATTTAACATTGTTCTGATTTAAAATTCAATTGAGGGGCTGGCCCCATGGCCTAGTGGTTAAATTCGGTGTGTTCCACCTTGGCAGCCTGGGTTCGGTTCCCAGGTGCAGACCTACACCACTTGTCTGCAGCCATGCTGTGGCAGTGACCCACATAGAAAACGGAAGAAGACTGGTACAGATGTTAGCTCAGGGCGAGTCTTCTTCAAGCAAAAAGAGGAAGACTGGCAACAGATGTTAGCTCAAGAGAATCTTCCTCAGCAAAAAAAACCAAACAACACCTCAGTTGAATAGGAATAGATAGATGCTTCCTTAACTTGACAAACTATCTTATTTCAAACTAAGTTAAAAAACTAAACAAATGTCTACTCTTGTGACTATAATCGAACATTGTTCTAGAGGTCCTAACTCATACAGTTAGTCAAGAGAAAGAATAAATTGGAAAGGAGGTGGTAAGCTTTAAATAGTAATAAGTCATTATTTAAAGATGATTTGATCTACAAGAGAATCGACTGGCATAACTGCCATAGACAATAAAAGGAGACAGGAAGACGACTGGATACAACCAACATAATGAGATAAGTACCATCAACTACCTTTAGAAGATATATAGGAAGAAATCACTTTCACTAATGCAGTACCTGGAATGGAACAAGAAATGTGGAAGATCTTTGTGAGGGAAAATTTTAAAACCCTACTGAAAGACCTAAAAGAAAATTCAAAGAAACAACTAGAAATGCATACCATTTATTAGCTAGGATGACTCAACATCACAAAGATGACAGATCTCTCTCAACCTATAAATGTAACATGAGCCAGTACAAATAACCACAGGATTTTTCAGAGTCAGGCAAGCTGATTCTAAACTTACGTGGGAAAATAAATAGGAATAGCTGAAATATTTCTGAAAAAGAAAATTAATCAGGGAAGACTAGCTCCACCAGAAATCAAAACTTAACGAGCTTATAATAATTAAGGCAGTGGGGTACTGACTCATGAATAGACAGGACAATGGAATACAATAGAAAACCCAGAAATAAGCCTGAGTATTTATGAATTTTGAAGGTAGCATTTGGCACCAGTGATGAAACCTTAGCTAATCCACTAAATGGAAGTCAGGACGACCTGGTGCCCTCTGGAGACAAAGCTGGATCCCTACCTGACAACTTAATGTAAATAACATTCTCAACGGCTCTGATTTTGTTTTAATGTTTAACTTTTTGTTGTTTAAAATTTTAGAAGATTCCGTAGAATGATATTTTTATGATCTCAAAGGTAAAATAAAAAGTCTTCTACAAATGGCACAAAATTTAAACCACACAAAAATAACAATTTTTTTGGCAAGGAAGATTGCACCATAAAGAGTCAACAACATCGTGGGGAAAATACTTCCTGTTCATATAAGTAATTTTTAAATATGTAAGTAGGTCTTAGAATCAATAAAAAAGGCGAATATCCAAATAGAAGTATACAGAAAATATGAACAGTTCACAAAAAAAGGAAATCAGATGCTTCTATATGAAAAAATTTCGACCTTATGACAAAATAGTTGCAAACTAAACTATAGTAAGATACCATTTTTTGTCATATTGTCAAGTATCAAGAAATTTGATAAAGCTGTTGGTGCAGGTTTGGGGAAATAGGCACTCCCATGCCTGCCTTGTAATTTAAACCTCTAAGGAGGACACTGTAAAAGTATTTATCAATCATCAATGAACATTCCATTTACTGCTGCAATTCCACTTCTAGGAATTTATCCCATGTAATATGTGAAAAAACAGGTGTAATGACATAATTACAATAGCAAGTGTCTTTGAGCAGCTACTGTGTGTTCTAAGTGTGTGTTACTCTAACAACTTTAGTCCTGACAGCAGCCTCATGGGGAGGATCCTGTCACTTTCTGTTTTGCAGATAGGAACCTGAAGCACAGAGTGGTTGAAGTGCCCAAGGTCCCAGAGCCTGTGCATGGCAGAGGAGTGAGATCTGGTTGAGTTGGCCTAGGGCCCTCAGCCTTAACACTGCAGTATCTTGCCTCCTGTTGCAGCAGTGTCTGTTACAGAAAAAGCTGAGAGAGAGCCCGGTCGTTCCTCAGTAGAGGCTGGTTAGGTAAATTATGGTACATCCATACAGCCCGTAATGAAAGGGAGACCTGCTCTGTATGCTGCATTGCATTAGTTCTGAGACCCATGTTGGCACATTTGAATGCCTCTGAGATCAGGTTGCTTCTTATAATCAAAAGCATCTGACAATTATATTTGTAACAATTTTTTGTTAGCAGTACATAAAGTAATAGTTCATCTTAGATTCAATTAAACATAGTGTATGGAGTGATTTTAGTTTTCCTCTTACCTTCCTGTAACTTTGCAGATTTTCTTCCATGAAAATATACTACCTTTGGACCCAGAAAAAACTTACTTAGAATGTATCAAGTCCTTGTTGTGGTGTCTGATTTCTGAGGCTGACTTTTTTCTTCTTGACGGCAGGGACTTCTCCACAGCGTTCTTTAACAGCATCCCGCTCTCGGGTTCCCTGGTGGGCACCATGCTCTCCTCTCAAAGCAGTCCACAGCTGCTGCCCCTGGACTCCAGTACCCCCAACTCCTTCGGCGCCTCGAAGCCTTCCATAGAGCCTGTGGCGGCAGCCGGCACCAGGCCTGCAGGCGATTCTGTCAGTAAGGACAGGTGAGTGGGCACCAAGACTTGATCCTGTCCCTGGGGAAAGTTCAGGTTCAGACATAGTTTCAGAGACACTTTGTGGTCCCTTCTGTAAAAACAAAAGAGAGAGAGGTTGATTTCAGATGAGGGCCTGCTCAGAAGGGAGGCCTTGTTCAGGTGAGTCTCTGGTGCACAGGGCAGTGAGGATTTCATGTCCTGGGGGAAGGTGCAGTCCTAGGATCCATCTGCTAAGTGTGGGAACTGGTCAGTGACACATGGCCTGCTGCAGGGTCAGTACCACCTTCTGGCAAGTCTACACTGGAGGTGGCTTAGCCCCCAGTGCACTCTGTTGGTAGCATTGCTACAAGCAGGGTGCTCATGTGCTAGGGCACGGACTCCCCTCACACTCTCAGAATTACATTCTCTCAAGGAGCCCATGTCTTCACTGACCATTACCTGGAAACCAGGTGAACATTAATAAGAGCCAGGAACTACTCACTGTTTGCCCAGCACCTGCTATGGGTTATACCCAGGCATCTTCAGGGGGTTGGTTGGTGAGTCGTCGTCCCCAGGGAGTGTGTAAGCTGCTAAGGGAAGGGGCAGCCACAGAGGTATGGGGATGTCTCTTGGGGTCCCCTTGGCAGAAATGACCAGCCATCTGAGGGGGTTGGCGGGCAGGTTTCAGGAAGGCTTTTCAGAGGATACCCCACCCGTAGCCCATATAAGCAAACCAGTAGAAGGGGTGGGGAATAGAGACTGAAGAAAGAGCAGAGCCCTGAGTCCCTAGCCCCTGAGGAGTGGTGGAAAAGAGGGAGAAAGCTGCTCTTCTGGGCTTCTCCCTAGAGTGGAGATACAGAAAACTCTGAGACTTGCGTCTTAAGAAGATCACTCCAGCAGACAGTGGTGCCCCAAAATAGCCACCACTCTCGTACACACAACTAATACTATTAGATTGATTCTTCATTGGCGGGGAAGGGCTCTTGTGTTATCACACCCTCCTACTTCTGGGCTCTGCTGTCGTGGCCGTGGAGGCATGCACCAAGTGTCATGTGTCACGTCTCAGGGAAGTCTGAGGGTGGATGGGAAGAGAAGGAGATGGAGCAGCTAGACCCGTTAGGAAGGAAAGCATCCAGGAGGAAGGGTGTCTCCGGAAGGAGAGAGTGCTGGATCTGAGAAATGTTTCAACAGTTGGCCCTGCAGGTCCTGGGAGAGGAGGAGAGGGCTATGCAGGGTGCCTGCCAGGCATCTGGTGTGGGGTCCAAGGTGAGGGTAGGGCTATTAGCCTGCATGTGGTCAGTAGGAGGCTCAGTGGCTTTGGGACCCAGTGAATGGGATGCACCTAGGCCTGGGGGGAGGCTGGCAAGCTCATGCCTGGGCCTCCCCTTTCTCTGTGGAGTAGAAGGCAAGGGCTGTGGGGTGAGCACTTGGAGGAGAGTGAAGAATGTGTGGTTGTCATGCTGAGGTGTGGCTGAGAATGATGTCCAGGAATAGACAATGGCTTCAGGAACCCTGGCGGGGTTTTTTTTCATCAGACCCAGGAAAAGCTGATGATCGGGATGGTTTGGGTGGAGTTGCTGTATTCAGGTTGTGGAGATGGGCCTATATGGAGAGGAATAAGGGTTCTAAGAACCACTTTTTAGGTCTCGTGCTACCCTAAGAAGCTCTCAGAACAATGCAGTGGCGCATATGTGAGTGCCTTTGTTCTCAACCTCAGATAGCCAAAGTTCCAGAATTTTAACACATGAAATTGTTAAAGAAATAGTCAGGAATAGTAGATTGCATCTTGAAATTATTTCTAGAAGTTTGATGTTTGTACCCCTTTCACTTGGCTCCAAGTAATACAAATCCCAGACGGATTCCCAAATCCTTGATGGGTTGTGCTTAACGTGCTCTCCCATCTTCAACCCACCCCCAGTGTGAACGCTACCTCTACTCCTGCTGCATCATCACCCTCCGTATTAACAACCCCGTCCAAGATCGAACCGATGAAAGCATTTGACTCTCGATTCACCGAGCGGTCCAAAGCCACACCGGGTGCTCCTGCCTTGACCAGTGTGACTCCAACAGCCGTGGAAAGGTAGGTGATGGCTACATGGGACCCTGAGAGGCTAAGGGAAGGTGCAGCCTCGGGCCAGCAGTGCAGCGTCCACTTTCCCACCAAGCAGCCTGCCCTCTCATGAGGGAGCAGACTTCAGTCCCTCTATACTCAGGAGCCCCCAGCTCCGAGGAGAAAGGAGCTGCTGCTTCAAGTGAGAAGATGGCTAGAAGGTGCCATGGGGGAGAACACAGAGACACAGGACATGAGGGCTGGTCAGTCTGGAGGCTGTGCTGAGAATAATGTTGTTTAAATGGAGCCCAGAGTTTGCCGAGAAGAGGAGCAGGAGATTGGTTGGAGAGATGGAAGGCTCTGATACTGTGGCACTGTGGAAGTAATGGCCTTCTGCTCAGACACTGACCAGGAGGTTGAGAGCTGAGAAAAAAGTGATGGAAGGGAGGTCTTTGTGAAGTCAGATGGGCTTCTCAGTTCTTGCAGGCTCTATGCTACTTGCCCATTCTCTGCACCTCCCTTCTATAGCAGCCAAGTTATGTGGGATGCAGTTGTTTATTTCTTCGAGTTGCAGGAGTCCTCCTCAGATGGCCAGAGTGAGTGTATCAGCTTCTGCTGTTGGCAGAGTTTCTCTGCCTCCTCCTAGGAGGGAGCCTCTCTCCGAACCTGCCTCAGCATGGAGCTCACTGCATGGCCCAGTGAGGCGGGGACTAGGAGAGTTAGAGGTGGGCCGGGCCACCTTTCTCCACAGGGGTCAAGGGCTTAAGTGCTGTCCTCTCAGTGCTGCATCCCACTGTGAGGCGACTAGTCTCAGCAGCCCAGGGCAGACATACCCTAGCTTATGCTACCATCAGCCAAATGCAGGGGCATTGTTCAAAGACTCTTGCACTAGCCACACAACCAGCAGGTGCCCAATGAAGGGAGCATTTGTGATGAGACCTGTCCTTGCAGTAGATGGTGTCTTGGAGCTAAAGCCAGTGTGCTGTCCCCATGGCTTCACCATGATTGTCTGAGCAGGATTTGTTCTCCTTGGGGAATAACTCCTGGAAACCAGCTTGGGAGGACTCTCCCTTCAAGTCAGTTGCTGCATCTATACCTTGGTGTGGGAGCTTGCATGCTGTTCTGCAGTGTGATCATGCTTGTGTTAGTATACAGATACTCCATGGCATCATTTAATCTCGCAGTTTCTCTGTCCAGCAATAAGGAGGATCTGAAAACCTTCCTATTGCTAAACACTCTGAAATACTGCGTAAAATGTAATATGTCTGTAAAATACATGACTAGGTCATAAGAAAGGAAGGAAAATCCCCAAGAACCAAAATCTAAGAGTGACCAAAACAACCAGAGCGGTGGGCTGGACCATACTGTAGGTGTTGGGGTGGGAGGTTACTGGCCTGGTGACCAAGGACTTGGAGTTTCAATTGCTACACAGATTCAAGACAGGGCCTTGGGCCTGAGGCATGTAGGAGGTTAGAACTGAGAGACCAGCATAAAGTCAAGCTGCTTTAAAAACTACACCTCCAGGGGCCTGCCGGTGGCCCAGCGGTTAAGTGTGCACGTTCCACTTTGGTGGCCCAGGTTTCGCCAGTTCATATCCCGGGTGCGGACATGGCACCGCTCGGCAAGCCTTGCTGTGGTAGGCGTGCCACATATAAAGTAGAGGAAGATGGGCACGGCTGTTAGCTCAGGGCCAGTCTTCCTCAGCAAAAAGAGGAGGATTGGCAGCAGATGTTAGCTCAGGGCTGATCTTCCTCAAAAAAAAAAAAAAAAAAAAATACCTCCAGTGAGAGGGGGGCTAGAAAAAACCTGACTGGCAGGTTAAGACCATGCCAAGAAGTTGGAATGTCAGCCTGTCCTCTGGGTTAGAGAAACAGTCTTCTGCTGAGAGTTTAGCCACAGGCCGGCCCTCACATGGATTGGAGATCACTTTAACACTACTTGTGTCGTCTAAAAATCACAAAGCTGAGAAATAGACACAAAAGAGGATTCTGGTCTAATTAACACCCAGAGGCACTTGGCAAAGCAAATGCAAATCCACTCTGCAGGGACATTCCCCTGACCCTAGAGTGTACAGTGTTCCCGTGATGAAGCACTGCCTAAGATAGACTCTGAATCCAGAGTAACAAAACACGTGAAGAAACAGTGTGTTACACATAAATGTCAGTTGATGTAATGAATGGGAGGTTTAGACTTCTATAAACCTCTGATCATAGAATTGTTACCTGGAGACTGTAAAATAAGTACGCATAAAATAAAGACGTGAAAGATAAAAAGGAAAAAATGAGGAAGGATTAATATACTATCCCATATGTAAAAATTAACTCAAAGTAGATTAAAAAACTAAATGTAAAAGCTAAAACTATAAAAATCTTAGAAGAAAACATAGATGTAAACCTATGTGGCCTTGGATTGGGCAGCTGTGTCGTAGATAGGACACCTAAAGCACAAGGGCAACCCTGGCCAGTTGTGATTTTCCTCAGCAGATATCTGGATTCAGGGGATAGCTGCTGTAGATCTACAGCCTGGTGCTCCTAGGGGTACTGGGTAACTACTGGTACAGGCCCACACAGGCTGGAAGGTGCAGTTCTCACAGGTCTCGGGCAGAGGCAGAGGTGGGGAGACTACCGAGAGTTCTCATAGAGGTCCCAGCCATAGAAAGTTGGACAGCCTGAGCTGGGGCAGTACCAAACTAAGTGAGGTTCATGGGCCAGTGTTGCGATGAGCTCAGGAGGTGATCAGATAATTTAGAAACTTATATGACAGTTTGACATTGTTGTGACATTCTTATTGTATTTTACAAAACTATAATTACACAAAAATCTGAAAATTTTAGAAAGGATTTTGGAAAGCACTCACTGAGGGTTTCCAGAACATCAAGCTACACACAGAGGTGGATACTTTGCCCTATTGTAGGACATCAGAAATGGGGAGTAGGCTCTAGTTTCATTGAACAGAGTCAGGGGTTTCTGGTTTTTCCCAGTTTTTTGCATGGATTGAGCTCAGGATTGTACGTATTAGCATACCTGTCCTCATTTCTATGACCTGGGTTACCAGTAGGGAGAACAGCAGAAGACAGTACCCAGAAGAAGGGCTAACAGGCCTAGGGCCTATGCTCATACTTGCTGGTTAGCAGGGAGAAGGCAGGCACGGGTGAGGGGTCTTAGGCTCCAGGGTGGAATGTAAAAAGGAGAAAAGGAGTTCGGTGATGGTGTCTTTAACCAAGGGATTCTGTCATGTCCAGAGATGTTTATTGCAACATTGTAATAGAGAACATTTACCCAACTGCCTCAAAAGAGAAGGGTTGAGGAAATAAGCTATTGATTATGTCGACTGTTATTAATATTTATGAAGATTGAAGTACTATGGAAAAATAGTTCAGATGGAGTGCTATTTGATAAAGCAGGACATAAAGTTGTATTCAAGTATAATTACCAAATAAATATAAGCAGAAATGAAAGAGGGTATTACTACCAACTTTACAAAAATGAAAAGGATAAAGGTATTATATTTAATTGTATATCAATAAATTACATAACTTAGATGAAATGGACAAATTCCTAGAAAGACATAAACTACCAAAACTGACTCAAGAAGAAATGACAATCTGGACAGACCTATTAACAAGTAAAGTCTTTGAATTAATAATCAAACAACTACCCACAAAAAAAAGCCCAGGCCCAGGTGGCTTTACTTCTTTATTCTGTCAATCATTTAAAGAATTAATACCAGTTCTTCACAAACTCTTCCACAAAATAGAAGGAGAGAACTTTTCCCAACTCATTCTATGAGGCCAGTATTATCAGGATACCAAAAGCAGGCAAAGATATCACAAGAAAAGAAAACTACAAACCAATATCTTATGAATTTGGACACAAAATCCTTAAAAGTATAGCAACATATTTAAGGAATCATACACAATGACCAAGTAGGATTGATGTCAAGAATGCAGGGTTGGTTCAATATTTGAAAAGCAGTTCGTGTAACACACTATCACTAGAATAAAAAACAAATACCACATGATCAGATTTGAACACCCTTTCGTGATTTAAAAGAAAAAATTCAACAAACTAGGAATAGAAGGGAACTTCTTCAATCTGGATAAAAGGCATCTTTGAAAAACCCACAAGTAACATTATTAATTACTTTATGATAAATTAATTACTTAATGATAAAAGACTGGATGCTTTTCCCCTAAGATCAGGAACAGGACAAGGATGTCAACTTTTGCCACTTGTGTTCAACATCGTACTAAAGTTTCTAGACTAAATGACTTCAGCAAGGTTGTAAGATACAAGGTTTATAAACAAAAATCAACTGTATTTCTATACACTTGCAAAGATCAATCCAAAAGTGAAATTAAGACAATTCTACTTACAACAGGGTAGAAAAGAATAAAATACTTAGGAATAAATTTTACCAAAAAAAATTGTAAGCATAAAACTTATACTCTGGAAACTACAACACATTGTTGAAAAAAATTAAAGAAGACCTAAATAAATGGAAAGACCTTCCATTGTCTTCGACTGGAAGACTTAACATTGTTAAGGTGGTAGTACTCCCCAAATTGATCTACAGATTTAACACAGTCCTCTTCAGAAGTCCAGCTGGCTTTTTAGAAACTGACAAGCTGATCCCAAAATTCATGTGGAAACTCAAGAGCCCCAAAATAGCCTTGGAAAAAAAGAGCAAAGTTGGAGGTCTCACGCTTCCCAATTTCAAACCTAACTACAAAGCAATAATAATTAAGGTATTGTGGTACTGGCACAAGGATAGATATATAGATCAAAAGAATGGAACTGAGACTCCAGAAGTAAACCCACATATCTATATACATTCAGTTGATTTTCAACAAGGATGCCAAGACCATTCATTCAATAGATAGAGAAAGAATAGTCTTTTCAACAAATGTTGCTGAAACAACAGGATATCCACACACAAAAGAATAAAGTTGGATCCTTATTTCACAGTATATACAAAAATTAACTCAAAATACGTCAAAGAACTAAATGTTAAAAACCAAACTACAAAACTCTTAGAAGAAAATTTAGGATATATCTTTTTAAGTTCGGATTTGGCAATGGATTCTTAGATATAACGGCAAAATCACAAGCAACCAAAGAAGAAATAGATAAATTGAATTTCATCAAAATTTTCATGCTTTAAGGGCACCATCAAAAAAAGTGAAAATGAAGCCTATAGAATTGGAAGAACTATCTGCTAATTATATATCTGATAAAGTACTTGTGTCTAGAATACAAGTATTCTTAACAACTCATGCAACTCAATAATAGAAAGGCTAATGATGTAATTTTTAAATGGGCAAAGAATTTGAATAGACATTTCTCAAATAAGATACACAAATGGCCAATAAGCAAATGAAAAGATACTCAACATTACTAGCCATTAGGGAGATGCAAGTCAACTCCATGAGATACTACTTCACACTGCTAGGAAGTCAAAAGACATCATAAGTATTGGCAACAATGTGGAGAAATTAGGATTTTCATTTGGTGCTGGCAGGTATGTAAAATGGTACAGACACTTTGGAAAACAGTCTGGCAGTTCCTTAAAAAGTTAAACATAGATGTACCATTTGACCTCAAAATTCCAGTCCCATGTATACACCCAAGAGAAATGAAAACACATGCTACACAAATCCTTTTACATGAATGTTAATAGCAGCATTATTCACAATAACCAAAAACTTGAAACCAACCAAATGTCCTGTGAATTAACTGAACTATGGATAAACAGAGTGTGATATATTCATACAATGAAATGTTATTCAATCATAAAAAGGAGTGAAGTGCCGGTACATGCTACAGCATGGATGAACCTTGAAAACATGCTAAGTGAAAGAAACCAATCCCAGATGTCACGTATTCTATGATTCTATTTGTATGAAATGTCCAGAATGGGCAAATCGTTAGAGGCAGAAAGTAGATTAGGGGTTGCCCAGGGCTGGGGTGGTTGGGAGAGTTGGGAGATGATATCTAAGGGGGTGGAGTTTCTTTTTGAAGTAATGAAAATGTTCTGAAGTTAATTGTGGTGATTATACAACTTTGCGAATGTACCAAGAACCATTGAATTGTTCACTTTAAATGCATGAATTACATGGTGGTGGATTACATCTCAGTAAGGCTATTACCAAAAATAAACGCATACATACACATGTACGTATGTACATACAAATTGCAATGGAGAAGTGCATGCAGTACGGACAGTGTTTCTACTTCAACAGTACCTAGGGCTGTAGGTGGAGTTATGCACAGGCTTTTGTTCTGGAAACTTTCAAACCTTCAGCAATGTGAAAGAATAGTTCATTAAACATTTTTGTACCTTTCACCTAGAGTTACCAGTTTTTGTCATTTTTGCTAGTTTTGATTTTGCTTTTACTCTACAACACAAATGAAGAAGACATGACACCTCTCCTTCCTGCTCTGATGGGCCCTTCCTAAGCAAGGATGTTCTCCTATATAACCACAGTTCCATTATCACACTCCAGGAGGTGTGTAGTCCAGTACTTTTAAAAATTTTTCTTAATTTTATTGACTAAGTCCATAGTTTTCATTAGAGTTCACTCTTTGTTTTGTACAGTTTTATGGGTTTTGACAGATGCATAATGTCATATATCCAGCATTATAGTATCATGCACAGTAATTTCACCTCCTTAAGTACTCTTTGTGCTTCAGCTATGCATCCCTCCCTTCCTCCTCTCTGAACACCTGACAGTTACTGATCTTTTTACTGTCTACGGTTTTGCCTTTTCTAGAATGTCATATAATTGGAATCCTACTATATGTCATCTTTTCAAATGGGTGTCTTTCACTTAGCAATATCCATTTAAGGTTCTTCCATGCATTTTCATGGTTTGATAGCTCATTTCTTTTTATTACCAATATTCTATTGTATGGATGTATACAGTTTGTATGTACCACAGTTTATCCATTTCCCCAATGAGGGACAGCTTCGTTTCTTTCATTTTTTGGCAGTTATGTATAAATGATGTATAAAGCAGCTATAAACATTCATGTGTAGGTTATTGTATGAATATAAGCTTTTCAACTCGGGTGCGCAAATACCTAGGAGTGCAATTCCTGGATTGTATGGTAAGACCAAGTTTAGCTTTGTAAGAAACTGTCACACTGTCTTCCAAAATGACTGCATTCTCACCAAGAATGAATGATGTACTTTGATCCACTTCCTTGTCAACATTTGTTAACATCAGGTTTTTGGATTTTAGCCATTCTGATAAGTGTTTAGTGGTATCTCACCATTTTAATTTTCATATGCTTATTAGCCAGCTTCATCTTATTTGATGAGGTGCCTGTTGAGATCTTTTGTTCATTTTTTTAATTAGGTTGCTTGTTTCTTACACTTGAGTTTTAAGAATTCTTTGTATCTCTTGGATACAAGTCCTTATTCAGATAATGTGATTTGCAAATTTTTCTCCCAGTCTTTGGCTTGTGTTTTCATTCTCTTAACAGTGTCTTTCTCAGAGAAGGAATTTTTAATGTTAATGAAGTCCAACTTAACAATTTTTTTCTATCATGGATCATGCATTTGGTGTTATATCAAAAATTCATTGCCAAACTCAAGCTCACCTAGACTTCCTACTGTGTTTTCTTCTAAGTTCTCGTTTTATAGCTTTACATTTTACACATAGATCTGTGATCCATTTTGAGTTAATTTTTGTGAAAGGTGTAAGGTTGGTGTTTAGATTCAGTTTTTGCGTGTGATGTCCAGTTGTACCAGCACCATTTGTTGAAAAGACTGTCTTTTCTATGCCTTTGCCTTTATCAAAGATCAGTTGACTATATTTGTATAATCTATTTCTGATCTTTTCCATATAAACTTTAGAATCAGTTTGTCAATATCTACAGTCTAACTTCCTTGGATTTTTATTGGGGTTCCACTGAATCTCTAGATCAAGTTAGGAAAAATTGATATCTTAACAATATTGAGTCTTCCTATCCATGAACATAGAATATCTTGATTTATTTAAATCTTCTTTGATTTCTTTCATCAGAGTTTTGTAGGTTTCTTCATATAGAATTTGTACATATTTTGTTAGATTTATTTCAAATTATTTCATTTTTTTGGTGCCAGTGTAAATGGTATTGTGTTTAGAATTTCAAATGCCAGTTATACATTTCTGGTGTATAGAAAAACAATTGACTTTTGTATGGTAACTTTGTATTCTGCAACCTTGCTATGATTGCTTATTAGTTTCAGATTTTTTTGTTGATTCTTTGGCATTTTCTGCGAGGAAAATGATGTTAAGAGTGACATCAGCATCATGGCAGAGTGAGTGGTTCCCTTTGTCTCTTCCCACTAAATTAGAACCTAACAGACATCCATTGACCAACAGAAGACTCCCTACACAGCACAACATGACATCTAAGAGATCAGGCAGCTATACATCCACAGGTGGGGGTACTGGACCCCCAGGAAGCAATAGAACTAGGAGAGCAGCCCCCTCCTCCTCCTCCAGCAGCAGCAATCCAGGACGTGGATCCTCAAGCAAAGCCCTCTCCGATTGCGAGTAGAAGTGAGGGTGGCCTGACCCAGGGAGGTGGCAGCAGCTTCACATGTACAACTGTAAGCAGACAGGGCAGGAGCATCCAGCCCCTGGTGGTGGCACCCCTGACACCAACTCTACCAGCAGCAGGGGCTGCATACAAGTCTCCGTGTCCCCAAGCCCCTGCCAGTGACAGCAACACCCATGAACCCAGCAGTTCCAGACATCTGGGGAACAGCAGCACAGGTGGTGCAGAGGACAACAGCATCTGAGCTTGCAGAGTCACTGGAGGAACACAAGACCCAGGCAGACCAGAACCAAAATAACTGAAGCCATACCCAAATAAGAAAAAGTAATTACTACCACAAATGCAACAGCAGAATCAATTCATCAAAGAACTATAGTAACACAGCAGAATAGAAAGAAATGACTACTCTCCAAAAGCCAAACTGAAGTCACAGAAGATTATAACCTAAATGACAGAGAATTCAAAATAGCAGTCATAAAGAAACTCAGCAAATTACAAGAAAACTCAGAAAGACAGTTGAATGAGTTCAGGAATAAAATGAATGAACAGAAGGAACACTTCACCAAAGAGATTGAAGCTCTTAAAGACCAAACAGAAATTCTGTATATGAATAGTACAATTAATGAGATAAAAAAAGTGATGTAGAAAGCATTAAAAATAGAGTAGACCTTATGGAGGAGAAAATTAGTGAGCTCAAAGATACAAACATAGAAATGCTTCAGGGGGAGGAGGAGAGAGAACTAAGATTTTAAAAAAATCATTAAATTCTTTGAGAAATATCTGACTCAGTAGGTATCCCAGAGAGAGAAAGGAGCAGAGAGCTTTTTCAAAGAAATAATAGCTCAGAACTTCCCAGACTTGGGGAAGGAACTGGACTTGCAAGTACATGAAGCTAATAGAACTCCTAATTACATCAATGCAAAAAGACCCTTTCCAAGGCATATAATAATAAAACTGTCAAAAGTCATGAAAAATAAAAAATATTAAGGGCAGCAAGAGAGAAGAAAGTAACTTACAAAGGAACCCCCGTCAGGCTTTCGGCAGATTTCTCAGCAGAAACCTTACAGGCTAGGAGAGAATGTAACTGTATATTCAAAATACTGAAGGACAAAATCTATCAGTCAATAATACTCTATCCAGTGAAATTATCCTTCAGATAGAGAAATAAAAGCTTTCCCAGACAAACAAAATCTGAGGGAGTTCATTCCCACTAAACCTGCCCTGCAAGATATGTTGAAGGGAGCCCCCCTTCCTAAAACAAAAAGGCAAAGGTTTAAAAATTTGAGCAAGGAAATAAGTAGACAAAATCAGAAAATTGCAGCTCTCTATCAGAAAGGGTTAGCAAAGACTTAATTATAACATAAAGGATAAAAGGAAAGAAAGCATCAAAAATAACTATCATCACTTCAATTTGGTCACAGATTCACAACAAAAAAGAATATCTTGTGAAAACAAAAACATGGAAAGGGAAGAGGAAAGGGATGGAACCTGCAATGGCTAATGGAGATAAGAGGCTGTCAGAAAATAGACTATCTCATCTGTGAGATCTTTTATACAAGCCTCGTGGTACCTTAAAGCAAAAAGTTAGAGCAGAGTCACAAATCATAAATAAAGAGAAAACTGAGAAAACCACCAAACTGAAATGGCAGACAGAAATACAAGGAAAAAGAAACAATGAAAATAGGGAGCTGGAAAAAGAAAAAAAAAAAAGATAAAATAGCAGTAATAAGCCCTCGTACATCAGTAATGACTCTACATGTAAATGGGTTGAATTCACCAATCAAAAGACACAGAGTGGCGGGATGGATTAAAAAACAAGACCCAACAATAGGCTGTCTCCAGCAAACACATCTCAGCTGCAAAGACACATAGGCTCAGAGTGAAGGAATGAAAGACAATACTCCAAGCAAATAGCAACCAAAAGAAAGCAATACTTATATCAGACAAAGCAGGCTTCAAGATAAAAAAGATAACAGAGATGGGCATTACATAATGATAAAAGGAATATTCCACCAAGAAGACATAATGCTAACTAATATGTATGCACCTAGGGGGCTAGCCCCATGGCTGGGTGGTTAATCGTGCATGCTCCACTTCAGTGGCCAAAGGTTTGCTGGTTCAGATCCTGGGTGTGGACCTAGCACCACTCATCAGGCCATGCTGTGGCAGCATCCCACATAGAACTAGAATGACTTAACAACTAGGATATGCAGCTATATACCGGGTGGGGCTTTGGGGAGAAAAAAAAAAGAGGAAGATTAGCAATAGATGTTAGCTCAAGGCCAATCTTCCTCACCAGAAAAAAATTTTTTAAAAAATATATATATATACACACACACACACTTACATACACACACCTAACACAGGAGCACCAAAGTATATAAAGCAACTATTAACCAAAGGGAGAAATTGACAGCAACACAGTAATAGTAGGGGACCTTAACACTCCTCTTACATCAGTTGGTAGATCATGCAGACAGAAAGTCAACAAGGAAACAGTGACCTTAAATGAAACACCAGACCAGATGGACTTAGTAGATATATATAGAACATGCCATCCAAAAACAGCAGAATACACATTCTTCTCAACTGCTCATGGAACATTCTTAAAGATAGAACTTATGTTGGGAAACAAAGAGAAGACTCCAATATACTCAAATACTATAGCTTTGTAGTATATATGTTGTTGACTTCTATGAGTTCTTTATATATTTTGGAGATTAACCCCTTGTCAGATAAATGATTTGCAAATATTTTCTCCCATTTGGTGAGTTGTTTTTCATTTTGTCGGTGGTTTCCTTTGCCTTGCAGAAGCTTTTAGTTTGATGTAGTCCCATTTGTTTATTGTTTCTTTAGTTTCCCTTGTCCAAGGAGACATGGTATTCAAAAAGATACTACTAAGACCAATGTCAAAGAATGTACTGCCTATATTTTCTTCTAGGAGTTTTGTGGTTTCAGGTCTTACATTCAAGTCTTTAATGCAGTTTGAGTTAATTTTTGTGTATGGTATAAGGTTATGGTCTATTTGCATTCTTTTGCATGTGGCTATCCAGTTTTTCCAACACCATTTATTGAAGAGACTTTCCTTTCTCCATTGTGTGTTCTTGGCTCCTTTGTCAAAGAGTAGCTGTCCATAGATACGTAGTGTTATTTCTGGGCTCTCAGTTCTGTTCCATTGATCTGTCTGTTTTTCTGCCAGGACAATGCTGTTTTGATTACTATAGCTTTGTAGTATATTTTGAAATCAGGGAGTGTGATACCAGGTTTGTTGTTCTTTCTCAGGATTGCTTTGGATATTAGGGGTCTTTTGTTGTTCCACATAAATTTTAGGATTCTTTGTTCTCTTTTGGTGAAGAATGTCACTGGCATTCTGATTGGGATTGCACCAAATCTATAGATTGCTTTAAGTACTATGAACATTTTACCTATTTTGTTCTTCCAATCCATCAGCATGGAACATCTTTCCATTTCTTTGTGTCTTCAGTTTCTTTCAATAATGTCTTATAGTTTTCAGTGTATATAGGTCTTTCACCTCCTTGATTTAATTTACTCCTAGGTATTTTATTCTTTTTGTTGCAATTGTAAATGGGACTGTATTCTTGACTTCTCTTTCTGCTAGTTCATTATTAGTGTTTAGAAATGCAACTGATTATTGTGTGTTGATTTTCTACCCTGAAACTGCTGTAGTTGATTATTTCTAATAGTTTTCTGGTGGATTCTTTAGGGTTTTCTATGTAGAGAATCATGTCATCCACAAACAGTGAGAGTTTTACATCTCCGTTTCCAATTTGGATCATTTTATTTCTTTTTCTTGCCTAATTGTTCTGACCACAACCTCCAGTACTCTGTTGAATAAGAGCAGTGAGAGTGGGCACCTGTGTCTTATTCCCGTTCTCAGAGGAATGGCTTTCAGTTTTTCACCATTAAATATGACGTTGGCTGTGGGTTTGTCATATATGGCCTTTATTATGTTGAGTATTATTCTATACTCATTTTATTGAGAGTTTTTATCATATATGAGTGTTGGATCTTGTCACATGCCTTCTCTGCATCTATTGAGATGATCATGTGATTTTTATTCCTCATTTTGTTAATGTGGTGTATCACACTGATTGATTTGCAGATATGGAACCATCCCTGCATCCTTGGAATAAATCCCACTTGATCATGATCTATGATCCTTTTAATGTATTGCTGTTTTAATTTGTTAATATTTTGTTGAGGATTTTTGTTATCTATGCTCATCAGCGATGTTGGCCTGTAATTTTCCTTCTTTGTGTTGTCCTTGTCTGGTTTTGGTATCAGGGTGATGTTGGCCTCATAAAATGAGTTGGGAAGCCTGCTATCCTGTTCGATTTTTCAGAATAATCTGAGAAGGAGAGGAATTAAATCTTGTTTGAATGTTTGATAGAATTTCCCCACAAAAAATCTGGTCCTGGACTTTTGCTTTTTAGGAGGTTTTTGATTACTGTTTCAATTTCTTTGCTTGTGGTTAGTCTATTCAGATTCTCTGTTTCTTCTTGATTCAGTTTTAGAGAGTCGTATGAATCTAAAAATTATCCATTTTTTCTAGGTTATCAAGTTTGTTGGCATATAACTTTCCGTAGTATTCACTTATAATCTTTTGTATTTCTTTAGTATCCATTATAATTTCTTCTCTTTCATTTCTGATTTTATTTATTTGAGTATAGCTATAGACTGTGTTTCATTTTGTTTTTTGTCTTTGTTTTGCCTCTATCATGCCTTGTAATTTTTTGCTGAAAACTAGCCATAATGTACTGAGTATCAGGAACTGAGGTAAAAAGAGCTTTAGTATGAGGTTTTGTATATCTGGGCAGGAGTTAAGTTGTGTTTGCTGTTTCCTGTAGTGTAGGTGTCAGAGGCTTCAACTTCCTCCAGTGTCCTCATTTTTGTGTCCTTGTTGTCTTTGAGTTTCCGTAGAAACTCTTTGACAAATAGAGTCTATCCTGCGTCTCTCTTAGTTGTAATCTACTGTTATTATACTGGAGCCCTGTTGATTGGGTGGTAAGGTATTGGGGAGAAGTGTATGTGTATGTAAAGCTAGGCTGGAGTTGGTTAATTGCCCCTTCCCCGGGTCCCATAAGGCTCCAGTAAAGTAGTTTCCCTTAAGGACAGGCTTTTGTTAAGGAGAACAGAACTCTAGGTATGTTTCAAAATAGTTAATTTTCTCCTCCTCCAGCCCAAAGCACAGGGGGAGTCCTCTTCACCCATGAGAACCTGGTGAAGCTTCTGGAGGTAAAACTAACAAAAATGTGGGTGCCCTCCTACCACTGGGCCCCCAAGAGTTTTAACTCACAGGCCAGCCCACAGTCAGCGTCCAGTAATGGATCAGTCATCTTCCCTTTAAGTCTTCCTGCTGGTTAGGGCTCCAGGGGCTTCTGCTCCAGCTGAGCTGTGGTTTTGTCTGGCCTGTCTCTCCCGTTCTCAACCTACTTCTCTGAGGGATCTAACAAGAACTGTGGAGGGGCCGGCCCCGTGGCTGAGTGGTTAAGTTTGCACATTCCGCTTCGGTGGCCCAGGGTTTTGCCAATTGGGATCCTGGGCGCCGACATGGCACCGCTTGTCAGGCCATGCTGAGGCGGCGTCCCACATGCCACAATTAGAAGGACCCACAATTAAAATATACATCTGTGTACTGGGGGAATTTAGGGAGAGAAAGCAGGAAAAGAAAAAAGAAGATTAGCACCTGAGCTAACAAATGTTGCCAATCTTTAAAAAAAATTAAAAAGAGCTGTGGAGTTCAGGTTTTCAGCTTTCCTCTTATCTTTAAGATGAGAATGACAGCTTCCACACGCTTGCGTGTTAGAGCAGAAACCATGAGTCCACTCCTACTTTATTATTTATCAACTTTTTAGGATGAGTATGGATTACCATAAAATTAATAGTCATATGGAAAAAGCCATGGGTGTCTGTGTTCATGCAGGTTGAAGGAACAGAACCTTGTGAAAGAGCTGAGGCCCCGGGACCTCCTGGAGAGCAGCAGTGACAGTGATGAGAAGGTCCCTGTGACCAAGCCCTCCTCACTGTCCAAGCGAAAACTGGAGCTCGAGGTGGAAACGGTGGAGAAGAAGAAGAAAGGGCGGCCTCGGAAGGACTCCCGGCTCATGCCTGTGTCTCTGTCTGTCCAGGTGAGGCCAGCACATCCATGCTGCCTCCCGCAGCCCAGCTCGTGAGCTCAGTGCTGGAGCCTGTGTGTGCCCAAATGGGAGAAGGGAGGCCTTGCATGCTGTGGTGGACATCCTCAGTGTGGGAACAGCTGGCTTAGACACGCACTGCCCCTCAGACCTGCCCTCAATCCACCCAGAGTCCTTGAGCAACTCCATGGCCTTGGCTACCTTGTTGGTAAAGCAGGGAATTACTGTAGCCTTCTGCCCGGGGAACAGGCCCAGCTTCACCTCTACGTGACACAACTTTACCTGACACTGCCCTACAGAGCTGGGGCGAAGCTCAGGGACATTTCTGCTCTTGCAGTCCCCAGCTGCCCTGACTGCAGAGAAGGACACCATGTGTTTGTCTGTACCAGCGCCTGCACTGAAGCTGCCCATGCCGGGCCCCCAGAGAGCATTCACCCTCCAGGTGAGCAGGCTCCCACCTATCCCTCCCCAGTGTAAACCCTGAATTGTCACAGACTTAAGGCTGCTTTCCACTGGCTCTTCGTCACCTTCTGAGGAAGTTGTAGCTTATCAGGGCAACCACCCAGTCTTTAAAGATTTTATGTTTTTTCCTTTTTCCCCCAAAAGCCCCCTGGTAGATCGTTGTATATTTTTAGTTGTGGGTCCTTCTAGTTGTGGCATGTGGGACGCCGCCTCAGCATGGCCTGATGAGCGGTGCCATGTCCCTGCCCAGGATTTGAACCGGTGAAACCCTGGGTCGCCAAAGCTGAGCACGTGAACTTAACCTTTCAGCCACGGGGCCGGCCCTCAACCACCCAGTCTTATTTGCAAGATTGCCATCCTCTTCCCCGGGGACCCCCTCACTACCCCCATCTCCACACCTCACAGTCCCTGCTACCATCTTCTGTATTCCCAGCTCCTTCTCCTAGAAGCCTCTTTGAGCTCCATACTCAGCCCTGGACAGCCTCATACTCGGTGCCCACTGGACAGTGAGGTAGTTGTCTATCTCCCAACCAGCCCACTGGCCCTGTCCAGGGCCAGGCATGGAGTCGTTATCCAGGCTGTTTGAATTCTTGGAGTGGAAGCTTGTAACTGTGTGCTTATTCGAGTCACAGTTCTAGAGCAAATAATCCTTTATTCCCAGAGGCCCTCTAGTCACTCAGTCCAGGCCTTTGCACACGCCATCACCTCACATACTTTGTACCTCAGTTCAGGTGCACATCCTTAGGAAACTTTCTAGGACCCCACATGCAGGTCACTTCTCGCTGGCCACGCACTGCCTCAGCCCAGGCTGGTCCTCATGTGGTGCTGGAGAGCAGGTGTCAGCCCTTCCCGCCACAGGTCCTCCTGAGCCTAAACGTAGGGACCACATGGTTTGTTCTTGTAGCTGATGTGAGCAGAGGCAGGGCTCGCAAACCCTCCTCCCAGACTCCTCCAAGCACTCCCTGGGGGCTTCACTGCTGAGTGCTGCTTGGGGCTGTTCTTGGTTTCTAGGGGCCCACGAAGGGGGGCCAGGCTCTCAGCCACAGCTGGCCCTCTGCCCAGCTCACCCACTTGTGTAACCACACAAGTACAAACTGTTCAACCATTCTGATTGGTTTTCCATACGGAATATCTGGGAATCAGCTCCCTGGAAGCTCAAGCTGCACCCATGTGAGCCAGGCACTGCACTAGGCGCTTCTGTGCGTGCTCTTCTGGGGACGCTCCCATGAGGTTAGTCTCAGATGAGCAGACTGAGGCTCACTACTGGAGGAACTAGAGAGGACCTTGGGGTTTTCTAGACTTTTCCTCCAGGCACTGGCACAGGCTCTATTATTGCCGCACACTGCGATCTTTGAAGAGCCTTCAACTGGGTGGCAGGAGACCCACATCTCACTCCCAGCTCTGTCCTCAGCTGGCTGTGGTCCTTGTTTGCAGTGTGCTTTTGGGCAGGTGACTTGCCTTCTCTGTGTTCTCCCTTGTGAGACGAAGTGGTGGAATTAGGAGGCTTTGGGGTCTTTAGCTCTGACACTGATTATCTGCTCTGCTACATTGATGATGAGGCAGAAGCCACCTCCCAGCACTCTCCCTACCCTGGGGACCACACATCCAGACCTCTGGCCCTCCTGTCCTGCCTTGTTACCACCCCCGCCACCCTCCAGCTAGCCAGCCAGCTTTGTCTGCCTCTCTGTGTCCTCCCCTGCCTCAGAGCCCAGGCCATGAGGCCTGTTGAGCATCTCACCCGTCCCATAGCCCAAGTCTGAGTGGGCCCGCTATCGCCTGAAGAGACATTGTGTTTGCTTCTCTTCATCCAGGTGAGCTCCGACCCCTCCATGTACATTGAGGTGGAGAATGAAGTGACGGCCGTGGGGGGTGTGAAGCTGAGCCGCTTGAAGTGTAACCGGGAAGGGAAGGAGTGGGAGACGGTGCTCACGAGCCGGATCCTCACTGCTGCCGGCAGCTGGTAAGGGCAAGGGTCTTCGCCCAAGCTGGCTTTTAATGTAAAGCAAGTACTGTGCTACTCTCTGTGGCACTGGGAAGTGGCCTGACTGAGGGAAGGATGCACTGCCCCGCACGTGCCAGTGCCCACAGAGGCCTACGCTGGGCCTTGCTCTGGGCTGGGCACGTGCATCTGTCCTCTCAGTCCCTGCAACGCCCAGTGAAGTTGACATCATTATCCCCCATTATAGGTAGGGAAACTGAGTCCTAGAGGGTCACCCAGGCCAGGATTTCCATTCAGGTGTTCCGATTCCCTTGTCTGGCCGGATTTCTGAAGTCTCAGCTTCCAGGCTAAGCTCTGCCTGGCTCTCTGATTTGGGCTGGTTCTTTCTCTGGACCCCAGATTTTCATCCAAGGAGGTTGTGGATTTCTCACTGTCCCCAAGTCCTGAGCCCTTTTGAGATTCTGTACTTTGAGGGAAGACCTTAAATCGGTGGTTAGTCACCCAGTGTCTTCCATGGGCTTTGGGGCTGCAGCCTCCTGGACCTGTCCCTGCAAGCGCTTGATCTGGAAAGAGGACCAGCATCTTCCTCAGGTGCCTGCTGAGGCTTAGGGCCCCCAGTCAGGACCACGTGTTCAATACTCTTAGGAGGTTTTACAAAGACAATCAGCTTAGATACGTGATTTAATTAGACCCTTAATCATTTATCATGAGGTTATATGTAAAATGCTTTCACAAGTGTCTGCAAACACTTGGCCTTCTGTCTTAGGTCAGGGTTCCCATGGGCCCTGAGAGAGTTCATGGTGTTGGGCCTAGAAGGAGCGTCCATTCTGTTCTGCCCTCTTGTTCCCCCTCAAAATAAGTGGACTGGGTTCCCAATCCCAGGGACCTATGAAGTGCAAAGAGGCCCGAGTGCTAGGTGCCACCATGTCCTCTCTGCCCCTGGTCCCAAGGCAGGTGATGCACCCCAGCTGGGGGCCGAGGGATGTCAGCACAGCCTCCCACGTGATGACATGGCAGCTGCTGGAGAGGCTGGCTGAGGACCAACCAGGCTCAGTGAGCAGACCTGGTCCGCAGTGCCGCAGTGGGCTGGCTTCAGGAAAGCTCTGACCATCAGAGATGAGCAGACAGAATTCAGCTACAGAGAACCCCTGCTGCTGGCCCTGCTCCAGTAAGCCTTTATAAACAGAGAGACCTCACTGCCTCTCCCTTTCCAGAGGCCAGGAACAGTGACTGGTTTGGAGAGGCACTTGGCAGAGCTGCCTCCTTAGCTGACCCTGCTGCGAGCCTGCTGCTCATGCAGACTGCTGGCGCCGGCTGAGCAGAACAGAAGAGACGTGGAGTGGGGCTCCAGGTCGTTTGCTGGGCCCAGGATCTGAGACTCTAGTCTCATCCTAGGCCTGTGGCTGGGGCCTCACCAGGGTCCTCACAGGAAAGTCAGCCTGCTGTGGGCCCGCCTCAGGGATCTGGTGGCCACTCAGAGGGGAGATGTTTGACAGCACCCAAACACTTGCCCATGAAGCATTCCTTGCTCAGGGAGTGACAGACCTCTCTCACCCCAACCATAAAGGCCTTCAAGGGCACAGCTGGTGTCCCCTGTGGAGATACACTCTGTCATTCCCACACTTCTTACCTTCTTACGGCCTGTCTCAGCAGAGACCTTCTCAGGGCTAGCTTGGCTAGTCGTATCCAGGAGACTGTCAAGTGGGTATTGTGTGGCCTCCTCTGACAAGTGAGGCGTGCTTCCTGGGTCGCTGTCAGATGTGGTGGTCCTCCAAAGCAGCTAGCCCCCTGAGACAGCATTAGCATGAGCTCAGAAAAGCTTGAGCGTGGCGGGGAGGAGAACATAGTCTTCTAATCAGAGGTCTCTGGGTCCGTCAGCCCTGTTTCCGCCCCCTGAGCCAGTCTTCACCCATCCCTCTGCTGCCCCTGCTCAGAAGAAGGCCACATCAGGCACAGGGAAGCTACACCTTGGGGCTGCTACCTCTGCCACAGCTCCTGACCCCCATGACACCTTTTCCCCCTGTGCCTTCTCAGTGATGTGGTGTGTGTCGCCTGTGAAAAGAGGATGCTGTCAGTGTTCTCCACCTGTGGTCGCCGCCTCCTCCCTCCCATCCTCCTGCCGTCCCCGATCTCCACTTTGCACTGCACGGGCTCCTACGTCATGGCGCTCACTGCTGCAGCCACACTGTCTGTCTGGTGAGAGGCAGGCCTGGGGTTGGGCGGGCTCCAACCAGGGCAGGATGGGGCTGTGTTGGTCCCCCTCCCTTCAGGGACAGGGAAAGCAGTGTAGGAGGCCACCCAGCAGACATGTCCTTGGGGTCTGCTTGCCTGGGGTCTTAACACCTGAGGAGACCCTGAGCAGTTGCACATTGCTTGTGCTGGCCGCCCCATGTGTGGGGAGAGAGGATGTGGAAGTGGAAGTGGGGCAAGCTCCCTACCCCTGCTGTCATCCTTACAGGAGCAAACCACATACAAATCACAATGCCTAATTGCATGTGCCAGGCTCCTAATGTGGGTTCTTCTGAAATGGGATCTCAGCTGCCAGAGCATGGTCACGCTTCTCCGAGAGTCGGTGTGGCATTGGTGGCAAGCCCCATGGCTCCATTGCCTAGACCCTCTGCTGTGGACTGTGGAGGGAATGGAGCAGCACATGGGGAGTGGATGCCACTTGCAGCCCAGAGCCCCTCTCATAGGAGGCCAGGACTGGGAGTGCACCAGGGACTATGGAGCAGGGGTCTGAGCACCGAGACATGTTCTGTTGCATTTACCCTGGCTGGTGAGTAAGCTATTCCCCGTCTCCCTCCTAGGGACGTTCACAGACAGGTGGTTGTTGTGAAAGAAGAGTCTCTACACTCCATCTTGGCAGGTAACCCCAGCCCTGGGCCGTCCCTGGTTGTCTGGTGGGGAGCAGGACAAGGTAGCTCAAGTCCCAGCTCTGATGGGAAGGGCCCCACTCTGTCTAGACAGAGAGTCAGGCTCTGGGCCAGACCGGGGTAGTCATTGTGTCGGGGGGTGCAGTCACATTGCAGGGAGATACACCCTCTCCCAGGGCACGTTTAAATGGGTCCTTGAAAGGTGACGAAGAACCTGGTGGGTGGCAGTGAAAATAGCATGCACAGAGCACAGCAATGACTCCCTGGTTGCTGAGGCAGCGTTAAGGTGCCTAGTCCTGAGACAATGCGAACCGTGGGTCAGGCTTCTCCTTTGGTGTACATGCATGCACTTGTTGATCAGAACACACCCAGAACCCATTTTTGTGGTGTCTCCCTAGGCAGTGATATGACAGTGTCACAGATCTTGCTGACACAGCATGGAATCCCAGTGATGAACCTGTCTGATGGGAAGGCATACTGCTTTAATCCGTCACTTTCTACTTGGTAAGCAAGCCATCCCCCAGCCCTGCCCCAAGGGAGAGTGTCCATCTGAGTTGGATCCCAGATCAGCGAGCAAGGGCTCCCAGTTCTGGCCTGCTTCTCCTGGGAGTTGCACCCAGAGTGGAGGCTGGGCTTTGTCTGCTGGAGGAGGCAGAACTCAAACCTGCCAGTGCAGGACCTACTGTCCCTGTGGGCAGCCACTGGCCCACAGCCTCTCTGTGCTCAGAGCCCATGCACAGAGGTACTTTCCTTCTTCCACACTGTTCTCTGGGATTACTTTGTTTGGAATAGGCATTTGAAAATTTTTATGGTTGTCACTATATATTTCCACCCTGGCCTCCTGAGCTGTCGTCAGCATAGATGAGTTGCCTTCACAGGAGCCTTGCCAGCGCTCGTCAATTTTTGTAGCTTAGGAGGAACCAGGCAGCACTTCTCACTGACTTGGTGAATTAGTAAGGTTGCACCATCACTCACCACGTGTGATAGTCTGTACGTTTCCTTCGTCCATTTTGGAATTTGGAGCCCTCTTCTGTATTTATAAAATGTCTTTATGTCAGAGGTCTTAACCCAGACATATGAAGCATGTGCATTGTGTACCAGCCATTCCGAGTTCTTTTCTTTTGTCTGCACCTTTGGTCTTGCAGACCTAAGCTAGCTACCTTCCAGCCTTTTTCTGTTAAGAGTTGTCAGGTATCAGTTTATCCTCACGCTGAGCTCTCTTTCTTGAGTTTAAAAAAAAAGAAAAACAACCCCAAAACACCCCACTCCCTACTCTTCCAAATTACAAAATTTTGTGTTTTATGTGTGATTACTGTAATAATGGAAACAAGCCAGTTATTTAAGAAGGGAAATGTTGACCCTTTGTATTTTGGACACATTTACAAAGGCACCCAGCTATTTTAAAGTGTGTGAAGAATGTTTTCTTCACAAAGGTGTGAAGGGTCCAGAGAAGGTGAAGAGCTGAATGCCTGGGATGCTGTGGAAGCACAGGAAGGCTAGAGCCCTGGCGTTCCTCACAGCTCCCAAGGGTGGGGCCATGTGGGCCCCTGGGCAGGTGGGCATCCCTGGTATGCTTCACACACAGGCCCCCTGTCCCCAGGAACCAAGACCACAGGGCTGAAGTGTTCAGGGCAAGAGCTTTGTCGGTGACCTTCACTGTCATCCATGTTCCTTTGTTATGAAACCTGTCTGGGAGGCGCCATATGCTAAGCATGCAGTGACACTCAGCCTCTGCTGGTGTTCTGGCAGTGGGTCACGTGGCACTCGCTCCTTGGTAACCTTGCTACCAGCCTCGTCTGGTGGACCTCCTGGTTTTTCTGAGCTCTGCTCTTGCCTTTGCCTCCCCAGGAACCTGGTTTCTGACAAGCAGGACTCCCTGGCCCAGTGTGCGGACTTCAGGAGCAGCCTGCCTCCCCAGGACGCCATGCTGTGCTCGGGACCTTTAGCCATAGTCCAGGGTCGTGCCACCACGTAGGTGACCCGAGTGCCGGGGGAGGTGGCCAGGTCATGTAGGCACAGTCCCACCCAGGCCAACTCTGACTGCCTGTGCCCTCTGCCCACCTGCTGCTCAGCACAGGCAGGCTGGGGGTGCCCTGGGCTGTGCACCCACGTTGGGTAATATCTCAGGGTGCTGGGACGCAAGCTCTGTCACTTCAGGGCCTAGATGGTGATCTAAGGTGCTACAGATCATGGACATCCATGTTGGGCAGTTCTTTGAATGGGGGGAATGGACCACTGGCCTGTTACCTGAGGGACCTAGATGTCAGGTACAGAGTGGTCAGATCCACATGGGGTGCCAGAGTGCCAGGCGGCCGGTGGCTAGGACATGGGGATGGGTGAGCCAGCATGGAGTCTGACACCTGCCACCCTGCTGGCTCCTCACTGGAGCCCTGGGGTGCATGGTGGCAGCCTCCTGCCCCACACAGTGCCCACTGCCTCATGATGTGTGCTCTGCTGGTCTCTGCAGTTCAGGAAGGCAGGCGGCCCGGCTCTTCTCCGTGCCTCACGTGGTGCAGCAGGAAACCACCCTGGCCTACCTGGAGAGTCAGGTCGCAGCGGCGCTCACGCTACAGTCCAGCCATGAATACCGCCATTGGCTCCTCCTTTACGCACGGTACCTCGTGAACGAAGGTAAGGTTTCTGGGGGCCCGTCTGTCCTCCCGGGCCCAACTCAATCCCCGTCCCAACATGACCCTCCTGAAAGCCTGTGAATCAGGACAGAGATGCAGCGGCCTAAAGCTCTCTGCACTGTCCTTCCTCCCAGTCTCCCGTGGTCATCCCCAGAGGCCCTAGCCTCCTGCTCCCCTGTCAGCAAGGTGGGCCCTCAGCCTCCCATCTCCCAGCCTGAGCTGTGATCAGGGCAGCCCAGCAGATGCCCAGCCCCATGAAAGGCTCGAGGCCTTAAATGGAGTAGGCCTGAGGGCCAGGAAGATTAGCAGCGGGAGGGAGTGGGGGCAGAGGATGCATGGAAAGACAGTAATACTCCGAAGACGCAGATGCGATGCTCAGACTCCTGCTGCCCCTCATACCCTTGGAGCATCAGTGGTCAGTGAGCCAGTCACCTTGGGGGAGGGTGTCTTCTGGCAGCATCCAGTGGGCCTGCATTTCTCTTCCTCCTCTCAGCCCCTCCTGCCCTAGAAGGGCTGGCCTGCTGTCCGGCGCCTCCCCATGACCCTCCAGCCCAGCTTTTCCTGCAAGAGTTCTCAGCAACCTATGCCCCCTCCCCCGGAGGTGCCCCCACCCCCTGTTGGTCAGCAGAAAGCAAGGTGTGTTGGAAGAGGTGGCCGTTGTGTTTGTGGGGTGACCTCCAACAGCCTCTCATCCCTCTGCTAGGCGAGTGTGAGGTCATGCAGCCTTCCTCCTGCTTGAGCTTGGCCTCTGGGGCTGCGGCCTGGGGACTGCCCCTCTCAAAGCTCTGCCTGTGTCACCACACAGCCCCAGGGCTGGTTACAGAGCAGCCTCTTAGCCTTCTTGCTTTGCTTTTGACATTACTCTCCCCATTTTATTTATGATGTAGAGAAAAAAATTAAGTATAAAAAAGACAAGAAAAGAACACACTAAACGCCTACAAATGTATCTCCCAGAACTCGCATGTCATGTTGCCTCTGGTGATGTAATTGTATATATATATATACATATATACACCTCTGATGACAGCAAACATGGCTGACAGACTCAAAGCCCCTCCCACTCCCCAGCGGACTCCAGTAAGCAGTTTGATGTTTACTCTTCCCACCCAGTCTATGTGGTCACCAGCATGTATGGTCACCAACTTTTATAAATTGAATATTCCCAGGCCCTCACTTCTTTGCCAGGGTGCTCCACTCACATCTGGGCCTCACCCCCCACTCTCTGGGGGAAACCCGTCCTCTGGCTTCTCTTTGGTTTGCTTCATCCTGGGTGTTGATCAGAACTCACCCTGATGCCCTGCATAAAGCCACTATCTCCTTGGGCCTGCACCCATTCATGGGATCCTTCCAACCCTTGCTTCTCATTCTCCATCTTCCACACATCTGTTCCAGTGTCCATACACAAGTCACCTCCTCTCTCCATCTCTTGCTTCCTCAACCATAAAAGGAGGACTCAAGGTTTAATTAAAGGGAGACCCCACTCATTTCTAAAACTCCTCAAATGCCAACTTCATCCTCTTGTTCTACCCTCATCTTTGGGTGATTTCATCCATTGCTTATGGCTTCAGCTGTCCTCAGTGCTGGCTGACCCCCCCAGATTCTGCCCGCAGCATTTCTGGCATTCCACCTGGCTGTGCCCATAACCCTTGAGTTGACAGGCCTGCACTTGCTTCTCTTGTCTCTGCTCAGTCACCGCTTCCTCAGTCTAAATTCATACCCTTGCCATCTCTTACCTCCTGAAGGCTCTTTCCTGACCCTGCTGATCTCCTCTCACACCAGCTGCCAAGGCATCTTCTCAAGCAAATCTGACTAGTCCAGTCCCCTCATTCCACAATTTCCCATGTTTTCCCAACACCTTGGGGAGTTTATCCCAGAGCCAACCACATCTCATTTTTCCTGGGGTCCAGCACCCAGAGGGGCTGCTACATATGTCGTCAAGGGAGCAAATGAGTGAGTGAGAATCTGTCATTATAGGTCTCAGTGCCCCGAAACCAAGAGACAGGCAATAGGCATTTTGCCCTTAATAGGCAATAGCATAAGGATTTGTTCATTCTGCTTTGATATACAACAACTTAGCATATTCTTGATTTTTTATTTCTTTTTGTAATGTGTTCCTATTTCTGTTTTGTTTTGTTTTGTTTTGTTGTTTTTTTCTGTAATTAGGGTTTGAATACCGACTTCGAGAAATATGCAAGGACTTACTGGGTCCGGTTCACTACTCCACTGGAAGCCAGTGGGAGTCAACAGTAGTGGTAGGTGCTGCTTTCATTCTTGCCACAAGAGTTCTCTCATGAAAAGTGGAGGTGGAGATTTAAAAAATAAGCCAAAGTGCTTTGAAATTCTTCCTCATTAGACTCCTCCAGCACACCACCTTGGGTCCCAGCATCAGTGAGATGGTGAGATGCCAGCACTGCACGACCTGACAGGAGCTGGGCCCTCGGCTTCATGCCTAGGGAGCACTCAGCTATGCGCCTGTGCTGAGGAAAGCTGCCTGCCCGGGCCTGTGGGTTTGTTCAATAGTGAAGATGAAAGATCCTTTCCTGCCTTCGTGGAGCTCACAGTCTGGTAGGGAGGCAGACATAAGCAAGTAAGCAATTCAGTCAACAAGATAGTTTTAGATTGTGCGTTATGCTAAGGAGGAAATAAGCAGAGCAACAAGACAAGCATGCCTGGGAAAGAGTGTCCAGGGAAGACCTGGGAAGAGCACTTTTTGGATGAACGCAAGGGTAAGATTGAGCCAGCTCTGCAGAGACCTGGGGAGAGTTTCCTGGTAGAGGTGATAGTAAATGCAGAGGGCTTGGTACATCGAGGCTGTTGCGGCTGGAACATAGTGAGTAGAGGAGAGGGCGGTGTCCAATGAGGCAAGAGAAATGAGCAGGAAGTAGATTGTGGAGACCTTGTGAGGAGCTGGAGTTTTAGTCTCAGCAGCAGGAACTCTTGCAGGAGTTTGAGCAGAGGTGACATGAAATGACAGAAAGCTAGTCAGGGCTTGCTTTTTGCGGCGGTTCCGGCAAAAGATAAAGGTGACTTGGATCAGTGTGATGGCCATGGAGAAGGGAAAGGAGACAGATCCAAGATGTATTTTGGAGGCAAGACTTGGTATGTGGGTAGTGGGATATGGAGTAGATGAGGAAAAGAGAAGAATGAGCATGTGGTCACCTCCAGATTTTTTGGCTTGCACAGGTTGCCGCTAGTGCATTGACTGAGTTGGGAAAGGAGAAAGGAGCAGGTTGGTGAGGGATGGGAGAAGTTGTGGATCCCAGAGTTAGCTGCAAATACTGGTGGAGTACCTTCTCTAGCCAGGCGTCGTCTAGGTACAGGGCAGGCAGCAGGAGCAAGGCCCACTGGGCCCTGCCCTGTGGATCTACATTCTCGTGGAGAGAGGCAGATTCAAAACAAATGAGCAAGTACAGATAATGTGTTGGGTGGGGGTGGGCACTGTGAACAAAACTAAAGAGGACAGGAGGATACAGAGTACTGGCAGGATGATTGAGGAAGGCTTGACTGAGCCAAGACCAGAAAAGATGAGGGGTGAAGCCCTGCAGATATTTGAGGGAAGAACATCATGCAGCAGGAACAGCAAGTGCAAAGGCCCTGAGGTGGGAGGGCTTTCAGTGTAAAAGGAGCAGCTGAGCAGAGTGGTGATGGGAGGAGTAAAGACTGGAGGGTCAGTCCTCTCAAGGCTCTGAAGGCCTTGGTGTGTACTTGGCTTCCTCTATTTTTTATTCCATTTTTATTTTGTTGCAATAAATCCTAATTTGATTGGCTACTAGAATCCTAGGTTCAAAATGAATTTCCCTTAGAGCTTTGAAAAAATAAAAATGCCACAGACTTTTAACATCCACTATTGTTGCTAAAAACTCTGTGGCAAATCTGATTTCCATTGCCTTATAAGTTCTTTTGGAATCCTCTCTTGGTGTTTTGAACTTTTGCAAAGCTCTAAGTCTTTGTCTTTCTTTCATTCTGTGGATTGTCCTGTGTTCCTTTTGATTGTACCTTCCCTTCCATTTTTCCCATCATCAGGGAAATGTAATGGCTTCTCTTTTTAGAAATTGAAACATAGTTTCAATTCTCCTCCAGATTTTCAATTTAGTCTTTTACCTGCTTGAGCATAGGAAGCTTCGTTACTTTATTTTAAAGATGTATGTCTGATAGTTCTCTTATTGGGTGCCCTTGTGTATCTGCTTCTATTTCCTATAAATATTTCTGCTGGTTTTCATTCATATTGTCTTATCTCCTTATGTGCCTGGTTATTTTTGACTGTCTGCTGGAAATAATACTAAAAAAACTGTTTGTAGAAGTAGTTCGAGATCAGAGAGCACTTTTACTTGCGGCTGCCAGCTCTTGAGGCACCAGCTCTGCAGGATCCCCTTAGGCAGTTCAGGCATCAAGGTTTTCTGGGCTACCTGGCGACTCAAAGCTGCACACTAGTTGGTGCAGGGGCTGGTTTATTGCCAGTTTACCTTTATTCTAGGGTGTATCCCTTTGGGGTGTCAGCACAAAGGAGGGGTGATTTACCAGGGACCCCACTTTTCATGGGCCCTAGGCCCTCAAGTTTGGCAGAAGCTCTGCTCAGCCTCCTCATCAATAAATGTTCCCAAGGCAAAGCCATCCATCTCTGGATTTCTACCTTCCCCCCACCCTGGCTCAGTCCTTCATCACTAGCACGTTAGCTCTCTGAGGTCTGTTTCTGTTTGTCCAGCTTTGTCTGCTGTCTTCAACGGGAGAGGTGGTTCTGGATTACCTGCGAAGTAGAGCTATTTCCCCCCGCACACCTCACCTCCAGGGCAGCCTGATAGACTGTCGGCTTGAGTGGGAGACAGGTAGGCACGTGCCCAGACATCCTCTCCCACTGGACAGGTTGTGGGGCCTTACTCTGTGACCAAGCTGTCACTCTGGGAACCTCAGCCTGAGAGGTCAGCCAGAGCTCTACACAGTAGTTCTCTGTCGCAGCCTGAAAGTAAGCGCTCCAGGCCAATGTGCTGCAGGGGGAAGGGGGCACAGACAGGTCACCAATTAATGGCCATGTGCTCTCCTTTCCCCCTTCTTTCTACTGGTTGTTTTTGCCAGCTCTAAGCAGGACATGTCACTGGAGATTTGCCCAGGAGCACTCTGTGGCTCCCTTCCCAGGGCACCATCAGTATGGTCCCACCTGCTTTCCACCTTCTGTCAACTGCCTGAAATAGCTGATCTACTCAAATCATGACAAATGCTTTTAGCTGCAGGTAATTGATACCCCATCTAATGGTGGCTGAAATAGTTTTTTTTCTCTCCTCCAAATAAGTCTTCTGGAGGTACGTGATAGCCTGTATCCCCGTGATTCTCCTGGCCTTTCCCTCGTGATCACAAGGTAGCTGTCATATCCAAGTTCAAGGAAGGAAGATAGGAGCGAGCCAGTACCAGCAACATCCACCTCTCTTACCAGAAAAAGAAAAGCTTTCCCAGAAACCAGTCCATGCCTTACAGGCAACCAGCAAATCACTTGGGCACCCCTGTTGCAAGGGAGGCTGGCAAAGCGAGCAGTAAAGAGTATGTAGGAGAAGAAGTCTTGGTGTGGGTGTGGACATAGGCAGCTCCGGCAGTCTGCCACATCCCTTCCTGGTCTCAGCACTATTCTGAATTTATTCCTTCTTTTTTTTAACCTTTTCACTGTCTCTTCATTTAGATATTGGGGCAGAGGAGGTGAGCTGAGTATGAGCCCTCTGTTCTCTTGTTGAGTTTCTTTGTGAACACTTTTGTGATGAGAATTGGTCATTCAAATGGAACTGGTCCTCAGGATGGCTGGAAAATGGAGCTGTGGGTGGAGGGTGAACTTCCACTAGCAATGCTGACTCAGCAGCCCTCCCAGGAGGCTTATTAGGAAGGCATCATTTCATATGTTCAAGAGCCACTTGTATATCCTTTTTTTGAAGTCTGCTGAAATATTTTATTGTCATTTGTTTTTCTTATTGGTTTGTAGGAATTCTTTATATATTGGGAAAATTACTCTGATATGGGCTGCCAGTGTGCCTCAGGAGATCCCAAAGATCGAGGCTTGTTTCCCTCAAGAATCACAGTGTGCACAGGAGAGAGACAAGAAGCAGAGGGTTGGGGCACTAAGTAACCATCCTTCAGGTACCTGAACTCTGTGCTGGCCACTGTCTCCTCAGGCAGACCCTGCTCTTGGGAAGCCTCCCTCTGTCAAGGTCTTCGCTGTGGACCTTGACACTGGCCAGAAAGGTGGTGATGAGCTATGTCCCAGGCTTCTGCCTGCAACAGTGGGGAGTATCATCCATTACTGAGAGCCCCGGCTGGGAGGTGGTACTTGGTAGCTGTTGGTATTGACACCAGCCTTCAGGCCAGAGGACAGATCCTCTTGCAGCTTGCCCCTGGTGGCACAGGAAGGCAGAATATTTTGCATTTTTTATAGCAATTTACTTCATTCCCTTTCATTTTTTTTTAATAGAGGTTTTCAGTTTTATAATTTTAAAATTTATTTTAAATTTGTTTTGAATGGTAATATAGTCACATAGTTCAAAAATTTACAGGTATAATAATTTTGAAATAAGATTTGAGGTCAAGAAGTATGAGACCTCCTACTTTTATCTTCTTTTTCAGGATTATTCTGGCTATTCAGGGTCTCTTGAGATTCCAAATGAATTTTAGGATGGATTTTGCTATTTCTGTGAAAAATACCATTAGGATTTTGATAGCACATTAAATCTATAGATCACTTTGGGTGTTATTGACATCTGAACAATATTAACTCTTCCAATCCATGAACATGGGATGTTTTTCCATTTATTTGTGTCTTCTTAATTTCTTTCAGTAATGTTTTATAGTTTTCAAAGTACTAGTCTTTCACATTCTTGGTTAAGTTTATTCTTAAGGATTTTATTCTTTTGGAGGCTATTGTAAATGGAATTGTTTTCTTAATTTCCTTTTCAGATTGTTTCTTGTTAGTGTATAAAAATGCAACCAGTTTTTGTGTGCTGATTTCATATTCTGCAAATTTGCTCAGTTCACTTATTCTGACAGGTTTTTTGTGGAATCTTTAGGGTTTGATGTAAGATCATGTTGTCTGCAAACAGAGATAAATTTACTTCTTCCTTTCCAATTTAGATGCCTTTTATTTGTTTTTCTTGCCTCAGTGCTCTGGCTAGCATTTCCAGTACTATGTTGAATAGAAGTGGTGAAAGTGGGCATCCTTGCCTTGTTCCTAACCTTAGAGCAAACACTTTCCATCTTTTCACCTTGAGTATGATGTTAGCTGTGGGCTTGTCATAGATGGCCTTTATTATATATTATATTTATCATATCATATTGAGATAGCTTTTTCTATTACTATTTTGTTGAGTGTTTTTATAATGAAGGGTGTTGAATTTTGTCAAATGCTTTTTGTGCATCAATTGAGGTGATCTTCTGGGATTTTTTTCCTTTCATTCTATTAATGTGGTGTATTACATTGATTTTAGTTTTTTCGTTTGTTTTTTTATTGTGGTTGTAATAGCTTATAGCGTAGCGAAATTTCAGTTGTACATTATTGTTTGTCATACACCATATGTGCCCACCAAGTATGCCCCTTCACCCCTTGTGCCCACCCTCCACCCACCTTCCCCAGTAACCACTAATTTGTTCTCTTAGTCCATAAGTTTGGTGATGTTCCACATACGAGGGAAATCGATTGATTTTAGTTTATTGAATCATCCTTGCATGCCAGGAAATCTCACTTGGTCATACTGTATAATCCTTTCAATTTGCTGTTGAATTCTCTTTGCTAGTTCAGGACTTTTGCATCAGTTTTCACAGGGATAGACCAATGGTCTGTAGTTTTCTTTTCTTGTAGCGTCTTTGTCTGGCTTTGATATCAGGGTAATGCTGACCTCATAGAATGTATTTGGAAGAGTTGACTCCTCTTCAATTTTTTGAAAAAGTATGGAGTATTGTTAATTCTCCTTTAAATGTATGGCAAAATTCACCAGTAAAGCCATCTGGTCGGTCCTAGGCTTTCCTTATTGAGAGGTTTATGACTACTGATTCAATCTGCTTGCTAATTATAGGTCTGTTCAGATTTTCTATTCATGATTCAGTCTTGATAGATTGTGTATTTCTAGGAATTTGTTCATTTTATCTAGGTTATCCAATTTGTTGATGTAGGATTGTTCATAGTATTCTCTTATTATCCTTTTTATTGTTGTGGCATCAGTTGTAATGTCCCTATTTCAATTCTGATTGTCATTATTTGAGTCTTCTCTCTTTTTTTCTTAGTCCATCTAGCTAAAAGTTTGTCAATTTTGATGACCTTTTCAAAGAATTCATTTTTGGTTTCATTATTTTCTCTACTGATTTCTATTCTCCGCTTTATTTATTTTCACTCTAATATGTATGATATTCTTGTTTCTGCTTGCTTTGGATTTAGTTTGCTTTTATTTTTCAAGTTTCATAAGATGGAAGGTTGTGTTATTGGTTTGAGATCTTTCTTCTTTGTAGATTCTTAACACTATAAATTTCTCTCTAACCAGTGCTTTTCCCGCGTCTCATAATTTTTGGTGTGTTATGTTTTCATTTTCATTTGTCTCAAGATAGTTTCTAATTTCCTTTGTGATTTCTTTAAATCACTGGTTATTTAAGAGTGTGTTGTTTAATTTTCACATGCTTGTGAATTTTTCAGTTTTCCTTCTACTTTTGATTTCTAGTTTCATTCCATTGAGATTAGAAAAGATATTTTTATGATTTCAATCTTTTAAAACTTATCGAGACTTGTTTTGTAGCCTAACATATGATCTGTCCTGGAGAATGTTCCATGTGCACTTGAGAAGAATGTGTATTCTTCTGTCATTCAGTGGAGTGTTCTCTAGATGTCTGTTAGGCCCAGTAAGTCTGTATTGTTTTTCAAGTCCTTTTTTTCCTTGTTGATCTTCTGTCTGGTTGTTCTGTCCATTATTAGAATGGGATATTGAAGTCTCCAACAATTATTGTGGAACTGTTTGTTCCTCCTTTCAATTCAGACAATGGGTGCTTCATATATTTAGGGGCTTTGATGTTTAGTGCGTATATGTTTATAACTGCTGCATCTTCTTGGTGAATTGATCCTTTTATCATTGTACAGTGTCCTTCTTTGTCTCCTGTAACAGTTTTTGACGTAAAATCTATTTTGTCTGATGTTAACTTAACCAACCCTTCTCTATTTTGGTTACTGTTTACAAGGGATATCATTTTCTATCCTTCCACTTTCAACCTGTGTGTCCTTAGATCTAAAGTGAGCTCCCTGTAGGCAGCATATAGTTGGATCCTGCTTTTCTTATCCACTTTGATTGGGGAGTTTAATCCAGTTACATTTAAAGTAATTGCTAACAGGTAAAGATTTAATATTGCCATTTTGTTATTTATTTTCCGGATGTTTTATAGCTTTTTTTCTCCCTCATTTCCTCCCTTACCATCTTCCTTTGTGTTTAGTTGATTCTTTTAGTGTCATGTTTTGATTCCCTCATTTCCTTTTGTGTATATTCTACAGATATTTTCTTTCTGGTAACCATGGAGATAACAAAAACATTCTAAAGTTATAACAATCTATTTTAAACTAATAGCAATTTAATTTTAACTGCATACCAAAAAAATTGCATACTCCTTTACAGGTCTTCTCCCCCACTTTATGTTATTGAAATCACAAATTATATCTTTATGTATTGTGTAACCATTAACATGGATTTATGATTTCTTATGCTTTTGTCTTTTAAATTCTGTAAAAGAATAAAAAATGGAATTACCAAACAAAATTACATATATATATTATACATACATATATTATATAAAATGGGTTTTTATCTTTGTTCATATATTTACCTTTACCAGAGAACTTTATATTTTATTTTGTGTATTGTCCTTTCATTTAAACTTGAAGGACTGCTGTTGGCATTTCTTGAAGGGCTGATCTAAATAGTAATGAACTCCATCAGTTGTTATTTATCTGAGACTGTCTTAATTTCTCCCTTGTTTTTGAAGGATAGTTTTACTGGATATAGTATTCTCAGATGTCAGTTTTTCTTTCAGCTCTTTAAATATGTCATTCTACTGCCTTCTGGGCTTCAATGTTTCTGCTGAGAAATCCACTCATTATCTTATTGAAAGATCCCTTTTACTTAGTGGGTCACTTTCCTGCTTTCAAGATTCTCTCTTTGTGTTTGACTTTCCACAGTTTGATTATAATGTGTCACAGTATGGGTTCCTTTGGGTTTTTCCTACCTGGAGTATTTGTTGAGCTGCTTGGATTTGTGGGTCCGTCTTTCCTCAAACTTGGGAAGTTTTCAGCCATTATTTTTCCAAATAAGCTATCTTCCCCTTTCTCTCCTTCTTATCCTTTTGGGACTTGCATAATGCTTATGTTGGTCTGCTTGATTGTGTCCTGTTAGTCCCTTAGGCTGTTTTCACTTTTCTTCATTCTATTTTCTAATTGCTCTTCAGACTCAATAATTTCAAATAACCTGACTTCAAGTTCACTGATTATTTCTTTTGTAAACTGTTGGAGTTTCCTGTTGAACCCCTCTAGTGAATCTTTCTATTAGTTATTGATTTTGAGCTCCAGAATTTCAGTTTGGTTCTTTTTGATAATTTTGGTCTCTTTGTTAACATTCTCATGTTCACATACTGTTTTCCTGATCTCATGTAGCTGTCTGTGTCCTCTTTCCTCATATTTAAGACAGTTCTTTTAAAGTCTTTGTCATGTAAGTTCCAAGCCAGTGTTTCTTTAGGGTCAATTTCTGGAAATTTATTTTTTTCCTTTGAGTGGGCCATGTTTCCCTGTTTCTTTGTATGCCATGTGATCTTTTGTCGAATACTAGGCATTTGAAAAAAGCAACCTTCTTTCAGTCTTTGCAAACTGGCTCCAACTCAGCCCGTCCTGAAGGCTCTTGGCCCTCTCAATCCTTTTCTGGGGATACGTCTTTCCCAGGCTTTTGCATGTGCTTTTTGTCCATTTCCTCATATACATGGCTACTTTTAAATGTTTTAATTTCCCTGAAAGTCTCACTTCTGCTTCTATCCACAACCTTAGATGTTCTCTTGTATTCTACCCATAATCTCTTGCCCCTAGGCACCCATGGGTGTGCAGTTCCCCTGCAGCTCTCACACGCCAGTGTCCACTACTACCTTTTGCAGCCTCCATTCTGATATCCAAGCTATGTCACTATTCCCATCAGCACTCTCCATTCAGTTAGGTTTTCTTTAATGCCTTTCCAGAGCATTTTATAATTTTCAGCACAACGACCATGCACATCTTTTATTAGATTTATTCTTAGACATCATAATTGTAGCTATTCTAAATGATATATTGTTTTATTTATGTTTTCTCATTGTTCATTGGTGTTGCATATAATGCGTTTGACTTTGATATGTTAGTCACCAGCCATCTTTCCACAGCATTTCTATTATATTTTATTAATTTGTGAATAGTTTTGTGTTTTCCATGTGGAGTAAGCAATCAAGTCATCTCAAGTAATTATTTTATTTCCTATTTTCCAATTTTCATGTTTTTAGTAATATTGAAACCTATTAATATAGTAAATTATTCATTTTCTAATATTAAATTCTTGCTTTGCTGGATAAACCCAACTCTGTCATTACTTTCTTTTATTTATTCACTGTTAGAATTGCTTGCTAATAATTTGTACATCTGATTTTGTGGGTGAAATTGGTCTGGGAGTTTTCATTCTCATGCCTGTCCTTATCCGGTTTTAGAATCGGGGTTATATTTGCCCCACAGAATGTGTTTGGCAGTAGTTCCTCCTTTCTGTTCTCTGAGTTTATATAACATTGGGAAAATGTTCTTTGGAAGTTTCTTAGAGCTCAGTTTAAAAATCTAGTATACCTGATCTTTTCTTTGTGGTAAGATTTAACTCCTGTTTTCTATTTCTTTTGAGTCAGTTTAGATAAATTATATTTTTCTAAGAGTTAGTACATTTTCTTTAAATGTTCAGATTTGTTTGGATAAAGTTGTTGATAGTACTCATGTCTTATCTCTTCTATATATGTAGTTATGTCTTTTTTTTATTTCTAATATTATTTCTTTGAGCTTTCTCCCTTTTCTTTGATTAATCTTGCAAGGTTTGTCTTTTTAGCCTTTTCAGAGAAATGACTTTTGTCTTTATTCATCTGTTCTGTTGAATGTTTTCAGTTTCATCAATTTCAATTCTTTGTTGTCATTTTCCTTCTGCTTTTTAAAAATGTGTTTTCTGATGTCTTTTTCTTTTTTTTCCTGATGCCTTGTGTTGGACTCTTGGGTCATTGGTTGTCGTTTGTTCATGTTCTCTAATATACCCTGTTCTATGTTTGTAAATGTCCCTGTATAAGCCCCACTTTTGCTGCATCCCACTAGTTTTGCAGTATTTGGGTTTTTTATTACCATTTAATTGTAAGTCATTTTTAATTTAATTTCAATTAACTAATATCAAGTTAATTAATTACTAAATTTACTAATTGATCCGTGAGTTTTACTCAGTTGAGTTTTAGTTAGAGAACATTATCTGCATCAGGGACTGGGCAGGCCCTGCCCCACCTCAGGGTTGTCAGACTTTTTCCATCAGGACCAGAGAGTAAACATTTCAGGCTTTGCAAAACCATATGATCTCTGTTGCAGCTACTCAGCTCTGCCGTTGTAGCATGACATATAAACAAACACACAGGCGTGGCTGCATTTCAATAACATTACTTACACAGATAGACAACAGGCTGGCTTTGGCCCATCCCAGACCTGTAATCTATATGATACCTGTCATTTTGTTGAGGTTTGCTTTTAGAGCAATTTTTCATATTTGCATGTGCACCAAAGAAGGATATGTGTTCTCTAGTTGTGCGTGGCTCATTCTGTGTCTGTCCGTTAGGTCCTGTTTACTAAATGTTCATTTTGAGTTACCTGAATCTGCAGATTTTTGCCTTTCTGACCCATCCCTCATTGAATGTGTATTGAAATCTTCCTGTGAGGGTGGTTTTGTCCCTCTTTTGATTCTGTCTTCCCCCAATGATGTTTTTTGTCTCCAAGTCTACTTTGTCTGATCGTTGTAAAATATTAGCTTTCTTTATTTTGTGATTTACTAACGTGTCTTTCTCCATCTTTAACTTTTGCCCTTTCTATATCCATGTTTCTATGTTTCTTGCCAATATCATGTGGATGGCTTTTGTTTTATCTAATCTGACAAGCTGTTTTTTCATCACCAAGTTTGAACTATTTACATTTTTTGTTTTCTTGCTTTTTTAAGACGAACGTAAACTCTAGCGAAAAAGTTGATCTCATTGCTTTCCATACCTCTTCTAGCATCGCCTGGATTTCTCTCTTCTTACTTTGAGTATTTCCTCCAAAACATTTTCAGGGTGCATCTTTCCTGCAGCAATTCTTCTGAGGTCTTAGAAACCTAAGAATATATTTTATTTCACCCTTTTATATGGTAACTGTTTGGGTAAAAATAGTAGGTGATAAGGTTTTTTTCTAATATATTAAAAATAGTATTTTATTGTGAATCTTGCTGTCTCTTCCTTTGTAGGTCATATGCTCTTGTTCTTTAGAAATTTTCAGATTTTTTCTTTCTTTGATATCTGAAAATTCTGTATATTTCATTCTAATGTGTCTGAATATCAGCTTTTCCATATCTTACTTGATCAGCACTCCATGGAGCCTTTCAACCAAAAGCCATTTTTTTCCTTAATTATGTGAAATCCACCTATATTATTTCTTTAAATATTTCCTCAATTCTTCGGGACCCATTATGTAGATATTGGGCCCATCTCCTGTCCTCCATCTACTTTTGCTTTTTCTATACTGTTTCTCCTATTGCAGTTTCCCCTCTGCGTGCCTCCCTGCTTGATCCTGGGCTGCTGGCTCAAGCTGACTCCCCCTCCCCAACTTGGTTTTCAGCAGTGTCCATTCTGCTAATCCCATCTCCTTCAACCACTGTCTTGCTCAAGCGTAATATCTGCACTTGGTTCTTTTCTGTAATTCCTCGTCATGGTACCATACTTATTTTAACAACTTGGGCCTTCTCTTCCAGTGGTCAGTGTTGTTGGTTGGGTGCTTTCCCTTTGCAACAGCTGTGCTTCTCGGGGGTCTGTGTAGTGGAGACCCTGCCTTGCTGTATATCTTGCAGAAGGGCCCAGGCCGACCATGAAGCTAGTGCACCCAGTCTTGGAGGAGGTGTGGGGTAGAGCCAAGGGCACAGCCCCCAGGACTGTAAAGCCAAGAGCAGTCACTGCTCCTGAGGCACCTCCTCGCCCCTGGGCTTGACCAGGCCCTTGGGGAGCATCTGTGTGTGAGGGAGAAGCCCCTTCTTGATGCCATCCACCTGTCCCTCTGCCCTGATATCCTACTTCCATCCTGCTCTGGAAGGCCAGGCTACTGTGGCCATTGACCAGTGCACTGAAAGGCCAGCGGTGACTATGCCAGCAGACTTAGGGGACATGGAAGAATGGAACCTACCCTGGTTTTCTCTGCCATATCTTTGCACTGTGTCCTTCCGCTGTGCCCTGTCACTCTACCCCATATGCTCCAGATAGCCTTTCAGCTCTCCCAGTGCTTCCGAGTATGCAGAGAAATTGTTCTCATCCATCTGTGGTCTCTCTAGGGTGTTCCTGGGGGTCAGATGGGCAGACACAAGGGTCTCTGCCAGGCCAGGGAAGCCCCCCACAGTCTAGTCTCCTCACTGACACACTCAGCTATTTCTCCTGTTTCCACAGGGTCTGCGGAAGAGGGAGCTGCTGAAGGAGTTGCTGCCAGTCATCGGGCAGAACCTCCGCTTCCAGCGCCTCTTCACCGAGTGTCAGGAACAGCTCGACATTCTGAGGGACAAGTAGCCTGCCCAGGCCAGCCCTGGCTGACGCAAGGGCAAGGCCACACTCTCACCGCTGATGACACACAGGGCCGCCTCACACCTCATCAGGCTACAGTAGGACGGGGAAACACTGGCAGGAGATGGGCTGTCCTGCACCAGCGTCGGCCCAGCTCCCTTGGCAGACTTCCCCTCTGTCCTGGGTCTCTTGCTCCATTGGAAGGGAGCAGCTCTGCCCGCAACTCATCCCTCCCTCCAGGACCCCTGTGCAGAGCTGGGGCTGGGGCTCTGCCCTGCTGCCCTGGGCTCGGTGAGGCGCTCCCAGGCCTGCCATCTCCAGCACGGTCCCGAGGTGGACACTAGCCTCTGCCACTGCAGGCGCTGTGCTGCTTCAGCTATGACGAATGAGCCATTTGTGAACGAGAACCCTGAAACGTTAGTGTATTATGCAGTCAGTAGACTGACCCGAGACCTATGTAAAAGGAAAGGCTATTCCCACACACGGACTATTTTTGTACTAGAATTTGCTAACTTGTAATATGGAATTTTCCTTTCAGCCAATAATCAGGATTTCCCTATAAGTCACTTGGACATTGGTCACTTGTAGGAAATTTAAACTCTAATTATGACAGCTACGTTGAAAAATAATTGTACTGAAATTAACTTGTCTATCTTCATTTGGTTTTAATTTTTAAATGTTTGTAAAAAGAGACTGTTTTTTGGGGGATGGGGCAGAGGGTGGGCGATTTCTTTTGTAAGTATAAAATAAATGAACACACATTGGATACCAAATCATCCTGGCTTCCCTTGCCTTTTCCTTCTGACTTCCACCTTCCTGCCATCTGTGGACCCTTGTCCTAAAGTGGGCAGTGGCAGAACATCAGAGCGAGAGGGATCTTGGGTGTCACTTGGCCCCAGCCCTTCACGCAGATACTCGTTTTGCAGCAGGGTGGCCACGCCCTGGTCGTGCAGCATCTCAGGCTGACCCGGGGCCGGCGGGGAGGCCACCTTGCACATGTCTTCTCCCAAGCCAGACATCGAGGCCCTTAGTTCTGGCTGCACTGTGCCCCAAGTCCCTGATCCTGCTGTGCACCAAGGGCTGCAGCTGACTTGCCAATTTCCTGGAGGGAAGTCCGTAGGTACCAACTCGGATTTTCTGAAGAATTATCTGGAAGCTGGGATTTTCTTAGAAAGTGGTCCAGATGCTGACCCACAGGAGTGGAGAGTGCCAGAATCACAGATTCTTCAAACATGGTGAGGGCTGAGTACCTTCACCTCTGGGTCCTGGACCTCATTGTCACCTCCCTGCCGGATTTGTATGATCCTAAGTCTGAGGAAGGAGGCCCGGACTTGGAATCAGAAGGCCTGGGTGACTGGCCACTGACATCCCCTCTGTGGCTGCTTACCTGCCTAGTGACCATCCCACTGCTTGTCTCACTCAGATGTCAAGTGGCTGGATGGGACCCAGGCCCACACACATGCCTGACAAAGCCAATGCAGGGTGCACGTGGGCATGAGTGTCTTAAAACCCAGGCTGCAAGTGTGAGCTTTTCTTTAAAAAATGAGAAGCCAGAGATGGTGTGCAGATCAGGCAGCTCCCCTGGCAATTCTGGAGCATTGCATTGATACCTTTGGAGCCATAGGATGCACATGGCCTCAGGACTGACAAGTCTGTCTGGGGTCCAAACCAGCAAAAATCTGGGCCTCACTTTTCAGCTGTCAAATGGAGATGGGGTTAAGAAAACCTGCATGGTTGTGAGGATTAACAGGGATCACATAGGCAAAGTCTTGGCACTTAGCAAACATTCCCTTGAAGAAACTTTGACAAATCAGTGTTTTTACACTACTATTTAGAGAGGAGAGATATGAGAAGCAGAAAGAGTGGTCGGGGACTTCTGCTTCTTACCAAAATGGAGTAACAGGAACGAAATTGACCCTCCTGCCTGAAACAACCAAAGGAATCAGTCAAAATACGTGAAACAATGGTCTTAAGACACTGGATGTCTGAAAACAAAGGACAGTGATCCCTGGGAGATGGAAAACAAACAAAATGAGCCCCACAGTTGCCCCAGCTCACTACCTGGAGAGAGTTTCCAGGCTACAGGAAAGGGAGAGGAAGCTGAAGCAGAGCCCAGCGGACTACTTGAGCTGAGGAAGCTGAGAGCCCAGGGAGACCAAGGCAGCTGGAGTTCACGGGACAGAATACCAGAAAGGAGGAAGCTCCACGGAGACACCCTGGAGCTCAGCAGAGCGAGTGAGGACGCATCGGTGCATACACCTGTGGAAACGGTGAGGCCAGGCAAAGAACCATCTGAAAGGATATGGGTGAAAATTACCAGCTGTCACTCAGGGCTGGGAGTAATGCCTGTTCCTACCAACCAGACTGGAAAAACTCATAGCTCACAGGCTTATGACAGAGTACTCAGGAAGTCTTGCCTCCGTATTAGAGAATAATTAGAGCACTGCTCCAGATCCATCTAACAAAAAATAAAAGCCAGATGCCAAAGGATCAAACTGTTTCCAAGTAATTAATTACATTGCAAAGCAACGTTCAAGAGGATTTATGAGAATACAAAAGTATGCAACATCCATCAAGGTAAAGTTCACAATGTCTGGCATCCAAACAAAGATGACCAGGCGCACACACAAGCAGGAACGCAACCCCAAATGAGGAATGTAATCAATCTGATGCATCAGAACCGACCTGAACTCACACAGATATTAGAATTAGCAGAGAAAGGCGTTAAAATGGTTATTATAACCCTTCTTTATAATGATGATTGTAACAATTCCTTTTTGAACTTATGTTCAAAAAGTTAAGTGGAAACATAGAAGGCCGTGACTAGAAAGTGACAATCAAACTTAAAGAGATGAGAACTATAACATGGAGATGAAACAGTGCCTGGGACAGGACAAATGGCAGATTGGATATTGCAGAAGAAAAGATTAGTGAATTTGAAGGCATAGCGATAAAAAATGCTCCAAAACAGAAAAAATTAAAAGAGGAAAGAAAAGAAAATAGCATTAGTAAGCCATGGATCAATGTTGAGTAGCCCTAACATACAAGATGGAAGTCCTCAAAGGAGAGGTGAGAGAAGCAGGTGACAGAAAAAAGTATTTGAAGAAATAATGGCCAAAAACGTGCTCCACCCCTTCCTGTTCTCCCTTATGCCCCTGCAAGTGGCCCCTGTGCTACTGCCCATTTTCCCCTCACCCCTACCCCTGCCATGCCTGCTGACCTCCCTACCCCTGTCCACTGGTGTCCCGTACCTTCCCACTACCTCTACTTGCTGAACTTGTTCACAAGCAGAACACTGGGGGCCTGTGCTTTCCTGGGCTGGGACTCCCTGGGTCTCGTCTCACAGTTCTGACCTGATTACCTTGGTCATCTCCCAACTTCGGCTTTCAGATCACTGTGAGGAGTCAAGAGCCCTTCATTAATCAGGTCGGTGCAGTGGGAGCTTGTGTATACATGCAGCAGGCACACAGGCACACTCGAGAGAAAAAGCAAAATCCGTCAGCTCTTCCCATGCTGGATCTGTGTCCCTGTCCTCTCACACACGTGGCCAATGTTTTCTCCAGATTGTTCTTCATCTTTAAATTGTATTTGTGTGTTGACTTAAGTTTCTAATTGTTGTGAAATTTAATTGCTGTTCTTTTGTGATGCCTTTAACTATTTTAAGCTTTACCAAAGACACATGATGGCAAATGAAAAAGCTCATGAAAAGATGCTCGACATCATAAATCATTCAGAACATGCAACATAAAACCATAATGACATAACAATACGTACCTATCAGACTCGCATTAAATTTTAAAAAACGTACAATACTGACTATGGGTGAGAATGTGGAACAACTGGAACTGTCATACATTGCTAGCACGAAGGCAAAATAGTATAGTCACTTTGATAAAGAGTTTGACAGCTCCTCGTACAGTTAAACACACACTTATGTAGGACCCAGGTATTGCACTCCTAGGTTATTGTTTCTGTTTTTGTTTTAAGATACAGAACATTTTCCACACCATGAGGATGCCTCATGTTGCCCTTTAAAAAATAATAATAACAGCTTTACCGAGATGTAATTCGCATAACATGCACTTCACCTATTTAAAGTGTACAATTAATTCAATGGCTTTTAGTATAGTCACTTTTAGAACATTTTCATCATATTGAAAAGAAACCCTATACCTTTTATCATGCCCCATCCCCCACCCCCATTATCCCTAAGCAACCACCAGTCTACTTTCTGTGTATATTTACCTATTCTGGATATTTCATATAAATGGAATCATAGAACACATGGTATTTTGTGACTAGTTTCTTTCTTTAGCATAATTTTTTCAAGGTTCAACCATGTCATACCATGTATCAGTACTTCACTCCTTTTTATGGTCAAATAATACTCCACTGTACAGATAAACCACATTTTGCTTATCTAGTCATCACTCATGGACATGCAGGTTGCTTGCACGTTTTGGTGACTGTATGACACTGCTATAAACATTTGTGTACAAGTTTTTGCGTGGACATATGTTCTCATTCTCATGGATATATGTGTAGGAGTAGAATTTCTAGGTGTTATGGTGACTCTATATTTAACTGAGGAACTGCCAGACTGCCTTCCAAGTGGCTGCACCATTTACATTCATACCAGCAGTGTATGAGGGTTCTGATTTCTCCACATTCTCACCAACAATTCTTATTATCTGACTTTTTATTCTAGCCATCAGAGTGGATGTGAAAACATATCTCATTGTGTTTTTGATTTGCATTCCCCTAGTGACTATGTATGTTGAGCATTTTTAATGTGCTTATTGTGCATTTGAATATCTTATTTGGAGAAATGTCCGTTTAGATCCTTTGCCAATTTTTAAATCAGGTTATTTATTTTTATTACTGAGTTGTGAGAGTGTTTTATACATGCTAGATACAAGTTCCTTGTCTGATACATGATTTACAAATATTTCCTCCCGTTTTATAGGTTGTATATTTGCTTTCTTGATAGTGTCATTGAAGCATAGAAGTTTTCTGTTCTGATGAAGTATGATTTATCTATTCTTTCTTTTATTGCTTGTGCTTCTGGTTTCACATCTAAGAAACCATTGCCAAATCTGAGGTCATGCAAATTTACCCCTATGTTTTCCACTAAGAGGTTTTTTTTTTTTTCTTTAATTTTTATTGAGTTAATGACAGGTTACAATCTTGTGAAATTTCAGTTGTACGTTATTGTCTGTCAGTCGTGTTGTAGGTGCAAACCTTCACCCTTTGTGCCCACCCCCCACCCCACCTTTCCCCCGGTAGCCACTAATCTGTTCTCTTTGTCCACATGTTTAAATTCCTCATATGAGTGGAGTCATACAGAGATTGTCCTTCTCTATATGGCTTATTTCACTTAACATATTTCCCTCAAGGTCCATCCATGTTGTTGCAAATGGGACGATTTTGTTCTTTTTTATGGCTGAGTAGTATTCCCTTGTGTATATATACCACATCTTCTTTATCCAGTCATCAGTTGATGGGCACTTGGGTTGTGAATAATGCTGCAGTGAACACTGGGGTGCATGGGACTTTTGGGATTGCTGACTTCAAGCTCTTTGGATAGATACCCAGTAGTGGGATGGCTGGATCATATGGTAGTTCTATTTTTAATTTTTTGAGGATTCTCCATACTGTTTTCCATAGTGGCTGCACCAGTTTGCGTTCCCACCAGCAGTGCATGAGGGATCATTTTCTCCACAACCTCTCCAACATGTGTTACTTTTTGTCTTGGTTATTTTTGTCATTCTAACGGGTGTAAGGTGATATCTTAGTGTAGTTTTGATTTGCATTTCCCTGATGATCAGCGATGATGAGCATCTTTTCATGTGCCTATTGGCCATCCGTATATCTTCTTCGGAGAAATGTCTGTTCATGTCTCCTGCCCATTTTTTGATCGGGTTGTTTGATTTTTTGTTGCTGAGTTGTGTGGGTTCTTTATATATTATGGAAATTAACCCTTTACCGGATGTATTACTTGCAAATATTTTTTCCCAGTTAGTGGGTTGTTTTTTTGTTTCAATCCTGTTTTCCCTTGCCTTCAAGGAGCTCTTTAGTCTGATGAAGTCCCATTTGTTTATTCTTTCTATTGTTTCCCTTGTCTGAGAAGACATGGAGCTCGAAAAGTTCCTTTTAATACTGTTGTCAAAGAGTGTGCTGCCTACATTTTCTTCTAGAAGCCTTATGGTTTCAGGTCTTACCTTTAGGTCTTTGATCCATTTTGAGTTTATTTTGGTGAATGGTGAAAAAGAATGGTCAATTTTCATTCTTTTACATATGGCCTTCCAGTTTTCCCAGCACCATTTGTTGAAAAGACTTTCTTTTCTCCATTGTATGCCCTCAGCTGCTTTGTCGAAGATTAGCTGTCCATAGATGTGTGGTTTTATTCTGGGCTTTCAATTCTGTTCCATTGATCTGTGCACCTGTTTTTGTACCAGTACAATGCTGTTTTGATGACTGTACCTTTGTAGTGTGTTTTGAAGTCAGGGATTGTGATGCCTCCAGCTTTGTTCTTTTTTCTCAGGATTGCTTTAGCAATTTGGGGTCTTTTGTTGCCCCATATGAATTTTAGGATTCTTTGTTCTAATTCTGTAAAGAATGTCATTGGGATTCTGATTGGCGTGGCGTTGAATCTGTAGATTGCTTTAGGTAGAATGGACATTTTAACTATGTTTATTCTTCCAATCCATGTACATGGAATGTCTTTCCATCTCCTTATGTTGTCATCTAATTCTCTCAGAAAGGCCTGGTAATTTTCATTATATAGGTCCTTCACTTCCTTAGTTAAATTTACCCCGAGGTATTTTATTTTTTTTGTTGCGATCGTGAATGGTATTGTGTTCTTGAGTTCTTTTTCTGTTAGTTCGTTATTAGAGCATAGAAATGCTACTAATTTATGTAAATTGATCTTATACTCTGCAACTTTGCTGTAGTTGTTGATTAGTTCTAAAGGTTTTCCAATGGATTCTTTGGGGTGTTCTATATATAGGATCATGTCGTCTGCAAACAGCGAGAGTTTCACTTCTTCTCTCCCTATTTGGATTCCTTTTATTTCTTTTTCCTGGTGAATTGCTCTGGCCAAAACCTCCAGTACTATGTTAAATAAGAGTGGTGATAGAGGGCATCCTTTTCTCGTTCCTGTTTTCAGGGGGATGGTGCTCAGTTTTTGCCCATTGAGTATGATGCTGGCTGTGGGTTTGTCACATATGGCCTTTATTATCTTGAGGTAGTTCCCTTCTATCCCCATTTTGTTCAGAGTTTTTATCATAAATGGCTGTTGGATCTTGTCAAATGCTTTCTCTGCATCTATTGAGATGATCATGTGGTTTTTATTCCTCAGTTTGTTGATGTGGTGTATCACGTTGAATGATTTGCGGATGTTGAACCATCCCTGTGTCCCTGGTATGAATCCCACCTGATCATGATGATCATGATCATTGATGAATTGCTGAATTCGGATTGCCAAAATTTTGTTGAGAATTTTTGCATCTATGTTCATCAGCAATATTGGCCTGTAGTTCTCCTTTTTTGTGCTGTCCTTGTCAGGCTTTGGTATGAGAGTGATGTCGGCCTCGTAGAATGTGTTAGGAAGTGTTCCATCCTCCCTAATTTTTTGGAATAGCTTGAAAAGGATAGGTATTAAATCCTCTCTGAAAGTTTGTTAGAATTCCCCAGGAAAGCCATCTGGTCCTGGGGTTTTATTCTTTGGGATGTTTTTGATGGCTGTTTCAATCTCTTTCCTTGTGATTGGTCTGTTCAAATTGTCTGCTTCTTCTTGACTCAGCTTTGGGAGATTGTAGGAGTCCAAGAATTTATCCATTTCCTCTAGGTTGTCCATTTTGTTGGCAGGTAGTTTTCATAGTATTCTCTTATAATCCATTGTATTTCTGTGGAGTCTGCTGTTATTTCTCCTCTTTCATTTCTGATTTTAATTGAGCTTTCTCTCTTTTTCTTTGTAAGACTGGCTAGGGGTTTGTCAATTTTATTTATCTTCTCAAAGAACCAGGTCTTTGTTTCATTGAGCCTTTCTACTGCCTTTTTTGTTTCAATAGCATTTATTTCTGCTCTGATTTTTATTATTTCTCTCCTTCTGCTCACTTTGGGCTTTGTTTGTTCTTCTTTCTCTAATTCAGTTAGGTGTAATTTGAGATTGCTGATTTGGGATTTTTCTTTTTTGTTAAGATGTGCCTGAATTGTGATGAATTTCCGTCTTTTTTTTTTTTCTGCTTTATCTCCCCAACCCCCGCCCCATACATAGTTGTATATCTTAGTTGCAGGTCCTTCTAGTTGTGACTTTCCCTCTTAATACAGCTTTTGCTGCATCCCATATGAGTTGGTATGGCATGTTATCATTTTAATTTGTCTCCAGGTATTGTTTGATTTCTTCTTTAATTTCTTCAATGATCCATTGTTTGTTCAATAACATATTGTTTAGTCTCCACATCCTTGTGCCTTTCTCAGCTCTTTGCTTGTAATTAATTTCTAGCTTTATAGCACTATGATCAGAGAAGATGCTTGTTATTATTTCAATTTTTTTAATTTGTAGAGGCTTGCCTTGTTTCCCAACATATGGTGTATCCTTGAGAATGTTCCATGTGCACTTGAGAAGAATTTGTATTCTGCTGTTTTTGGATGGAGTGTTCTATATATGTCTATTAAGTCCAGCTGTTTTAGCTTTTCGTTTAGCTCCACTGTTTCCTTGTTGATTTTCTGTCTGGATGATCTGTCCATTGATGTGAGAGGAGTGTTGAGGTCCCCTACTATTATTGTGTTATTTTTGCTATCTTCTCTTAGGTTTGTTAATAGTTGCTTTATGAACTTTGGTGCTTCTGTGTTGGATGTGTAGATATTTATAAGCATTATTTCTTCTTGATGAAGTGTCCCTTTCATCATTATGTATTGGCTCTCTCTGTCTCTCTTTACCTGCCTTATCTTGAAATCTGTTTTGTCTGATATAAGTATTGCGACACCTGCTTTCTTTTGTTTGCTATTAGCTTGGAGTATTGTCTTCCACCCCTTCACTTTGAGCCTCTGTTTGTCCTTGGAGGTGAGCTGTGTTTCCTGGAGGCAACAAATTATTGGATCTTGTTCTTTAATCCATCTTGCCACTCTGTGTGTTTTTATTGGAGAGTTCAGTCCGTTTACATTGAGGGTGAGTGTTGATGCATGAGGGCTTAATGCTGTCATTCTGTTGCTCGATTTCTGGTTTTCCTGTATTTCCTTTGTTTCTCGTCCTGTGTCTTTTAGCCTACCCATTGACTTCTGTAATTTCTTATGCTGTGTTTTTTAGCTTTTTCCTTATTTATGTTTTGTGCCTCTGTTCTGTTTTTTAGTTTAGTGGCTACCCTGAAGTTTGTATTCAGAATCTCATGCATAACATAGTCCATTTTCTGGTGGCCTCTTACTTCCTTAGCCTAAACTGATTCAATCCCTTTCCTCCTCCCCTCCTAAATTATTATTTTCATCTCTTATTCCAACTTGTGTTGTGAGTTTGTGGTTAGAGTGATAAGACTGTCTTTGCTTTGGTGATTTCCTTCTCTTTATCCTAATTCTATAGTTGAATATTTGCTATCCTACGCCAGTTCTATCTATTAGTCTCTCTACTCTGTATTTTGTGACCCTTTCTCCCTTTTTTTCTTTTTTCAGGTATGAGAGCCTTCTTGAGGATTTCTTGTAGTGGAGGTCTTGTGGCTACAAAGTCCCTCAGCTTTTGTTTGTCTGGAAAGGATTTAATTTCTCCCTCATAGCTGAAGGATATTTTTGCTGGATAGAGTATTCTTGGCTGAAGATTTTTATCCTTTAAAGTTTTGAATATGTCATTCCAATCTCTCCTATCCTGTGAGGTTTCTGCAGAGAAATCCGCTGAAAGTCTGATAGGGGTTCCTTTGTAGGTTATTTCCTTTTGCCTTGCTGCCCTGAGTATTCTTTCTTTGTCCTTCATTTTTGCAATTTTTACTACTATGTGCCTTGCAGTAGGTCTTTTTACATTGACAAGTCTAAGAGATCTGAAAGCTTCCTCCACACACGCTTCTCACTCAGTCCCTAGATTTAGGAAGTTCTCGTCTGTTATTTCGTTGAGCACACTTTCTACTCCATTTTCCTTTTCCACGCCCTCAGGAATTCCGATGATTCTTAAGTTGCATTTTCTCATTGAGTCAGCTAGTTCTCTGAGATTTTCTCCAGTTTTTTAAATTTTTAGTTCTCTTTCTTCCTCTGTCTGGAGCCATTCAGCCTATCTTCGATTATGCTAGTTTTCTCCTCTATGGTGTCTACAGGGGCATTCAGGGAATCCATATTCTGTTTAATCTGATCCATTGTATTTTTCATCTCTAGTATTTCTGATTGATTCTTCTTTATAGTTTCTATCTCTTTTGTGAAGTAACTCCAGAACTCGTTGACTTGTTTCTCTATATTTCCCCTTATCTCATTGAGTTTTTTGATGATAGCTATTCTGAACTCATTTTCTCTTAGTTTAACTATTTCCAAATCTTCAGGACATACTTCTGTGTTTTTATTGTTTTCCTTCCAGTCTTGAGCTTTTATAAATTGCTGAATGGTAGAGGAGCAGTTTTTGTGCATGATGCTATTATTCGGTTGCAGTCACAGCCTGTTGCCACTCGATGGGGGTCGAGCACAGCATGTTCAGAGCCCTTCGCCTTCAGCCACGATGGCAGCGCGCAGCGTGGATTGAGGGAGGAGGGGCACTTTCACTCATACTGACCTGGATTGGATCAGCTCTCACTCTCTGGTCTCCCAGGGCCCTGGCTTGATGGGTTCCCCGCACACGGAAGCTTTCCCCCATCAGCGGGTGTCCACTGCCCCAGCAGTGGGAGTCCTGGACGATCCCCAGACGTGCGGCCCCTCCACCACTCCTTCCCTCACCCACGGCAGCGATCCCAGTCTCCAGGAGAGGGAGAAAAGTTCTCTCCTACCCCGTTCCAGCTCTTTTGAGGGCAGCTCCAGCCTCTCTGTCTTCCATCGTTTGGCGGCTGCGGGTCTCTGACGATTTCTGTGTTATTAGGATTCTGTTGCTTGGAATGTGGTTGCTCTTTTTGGTTATAATTTGGAAGGGAGAGAATCCCAGGTGAGTTCACTCCGCCATGTCGCTGACATCACTCCCCTAAGAGTTTTATAGTTTTAGTTCTCATATTCAGGACTTTGATCCATTTTGAGTAAATTTTTCTATGTGGTATGAGGTAAGAATCCATTCACTATTTTGCATGTGGCTACCCAATATCCTTGCACCATTTATTGAAAAAACTGTTCTTTCCCCCAATGAATGGTCTTAGAACTCTTATTGAAGAATCAGTTGTCCATAGTCACATGGGTTGTTTCTGGACTGTCATTCTATTTCATCGATCTATATGTCTGTCCTGAGGCCAATACCACACTGTCTTGATTAGCATTGCTTTACAGTTAAGTTTTTAAATCAGGAAGTGTGACTCCTCCAACTTATTTGTTCCTTTTCAAGATCGTTTTGGCTATTGCGGGGCCTTTGACTTTCCATATTAATTTTAGAATCAGCTTGTCAGTTTCTTCAGTTCTGATAGGATTACAATGAATCTGTAGATCAGTTTGGGGAGTATCAGCATCTTAACAATATGAGGTCCTCCAACTGATGAACACAAATGTCTTTCCATTTACTTAGGTCTTCTTTAATTTCTTTCAATAGTGTTTTGTAGTTTCCAGTATATAAATTTTACAGTTCTTTAATAACATTTGTTCCCAAGATGTTGTTCTTTTTGATGCTATTATAAATGAAAGTGTTTTAAAGCTTTCACTTTTAGACTGTTCATTGCAAGTGCATAGAAATACAATTGATTTTTGTGTATTAATCTTGTATCCTGCAAACTTGCTGAACTCATTTATTAGTTTTAATACTTATTATTGGACTCTTTAGAATTTTCTGTATACAAGATCATGTCATCTGTGAATAGAGATAGTTTGAGATAGTTTTACTTCTTTTCCTATCTAGATGCCTTTTATTCATTTTTCTCACCTAAGTGCTCTGGCCAGAACCTCTAGCACAATGTTGAATAGAGTAGCAAGAATGGACATCCTTGTCGTGTTACTGATCTTAGGGGGAAAGCATCCAGTCTCTGACCACTAAGTATTACACTAATTAGGGGTTTTTCACAGATTCCCTTCATCAGGTTGAGGAAGTTCTCTTCTAATTCTAATTAATTGATTTTTGAATGTTGAGCCAGCCTTGCATCCCTAAGTTAAATCCCACTTGGTCATGGTATATTATTCTCTTTATATGTCACTGTATTTTTGAGGATTTCGTGTCCGTATTCAAAAGATATATTGGTTTACAGTTTATTTGTGAGGTCTTTTCTGGTTTTGATGTCAAGGTGTCACAGAATGAGTGAATGAGTTGGATGAGTGAATGAATGATACTTCTGTTTCTTTGAAGAATTTGTGAAGAATTGGTATTAATTTTTTTAATGTTTGGTAGAATTTAGCAGTAAAGTCACCTGGGCCTGTGCCTTCTTTGTGGGTTGTTTTTTGATTGCTAATTCAATCTTTTTATTTGATATAAGACTATTCAGATTGTCTGTTTCTACTTGAGTCAGTTACAGTAGTTTGTCTTTCTAGAAATATGTTCATTTTATCTGTTATGTAATTTGTTGGCATACAATTATTCATAGTATTCCTTTATAATTTTTATTTCTGTAAGATTGGTAACATCCCCTCTTTCATTTCTGATCCTAGTAATCTGAGTTTTCTCTCTTGTTTTTTTGGTCAATATAGCTAAAAGTTCATCAGTTTTCTCAGTTTTTACAAAGAGCCAGCTTTTGGTTTCATTTTCTCTATTGCCTTCCTATTCTCTATTTCATAAATTTGTGCTTTTATCTGTATGACTTCCTACCTCCTGCTTACTTTAGGTTTAGTTTACTCCTCTTTTCCCAGTGTCTTAAGCGGGAAGGTTATGTGATCAAAGCTATAAAATTTCCCTCTAAGCACTGCCTTAGCAACATCCTATGAGTTTTGGCATGTTGTGTCTTTGTTTTCATTCATTTCAAATTATTTTTTAATTTCCCCCCCTTTTTTTTTTTTAGGAAGATTAGCCCTGAGCTAACATCTGCTGCCAATCCTCCTCTTTTTGCTGAGGAAGACTGGCCCTGAGCTAACATCCATGCCCATCTTCCTCTACTTTATATGTGGGATGCCTACCACATGGCTTGCCAGGTGGTGCTGTGTCCATGTCCACATCCGGGATCTGAACCAGCAAACCCCGGGCCGCCAAAGTGGAATGTGTGCACTTAACCTCTGCGCCAACAGGCCAGCCTGTAATTTCCCTTTTGATTTCTTCTTTAACCCCACTGGTCATTTAGAGTGTGTTGTTTGATTTCCACATGTTTGTGAATTTCCCAGTTTTCTTTCTGTTATTGTAATTTCCTTCCATTGTGGTAAAAAAACATACTTCGCACTTTTTCTATCTTTTAAATTTATTGGAGTCTGTTTTATGGTTTGTCCCAGAGAATGTCCCATATGCACTTGAGAAGAGTGTTTATTCTGCTGTTGAGTGGAGTCCTGTTGCCCTTTTATAGCCACACCACTTCTCTGACACTCCATCATCTCCTTAACCCGTGGTAACCACTACTCTGTTCTCCACTTCTGCAATTTTGTCATTTCAAGAATGTAAAATAAATGGAATCATACAGTATGTAACATATTGAGATTGGCTTTTTTTCACTCAGGGTAACTAGAGATTAATTCAACTTGTTTTATGTAACAATACTTCATTCCTGTCTATCGTTGAATACTATTTCATGGTTTTGTTACACAGTTTATTTAACCATTCACCTATTGAAAGACATGAGGGCTGATTCTAGTTTTTGGCTATTATAGTTAAAGCTGCTATTAAGGTTTTTGTAGGAACCTACATCTTTGTTTTCCTGGACAATTGCTGGGTCTTATGGTAGATGCATGTGTAGTTTTTTCAATAAACTGACCACAGCAATTCAATGGAGAAAGAATAGTCTTTTCAACAAATGCTGCTAGAGGTACTGGACATCCACATGCAAAAAAAAAAAGTGAATCTAGACTTTAAAAATGCTACTCTAAGAAAGTCAATGTTAAGAGAATGAAAATATGAGTGTTAGATTTGGAGAAAATATTTGCAAATAACTTATTTGATAAATAACTTATGTGATATTACAAACTCTTTAAAGAACTCTTAAAATTCAACAATAAGAAAACAAGCAACACAATAAAAAAACAGACAAAAGATATGAACAGACACCTCACCAAAGAAGATGTACAGATGGCTATAAGTATATGAAAAGATGCTTAACATAATATATCATTAGGGAATTTAAAAATTTAAGAAACAATGAAATACCACTACACACCTATTAGATTGGCTAAAATCCAAAAAACTGACAATACCAAATGATGTCAAGGATGTGGAACAACAGAAACTCATTCATTGCTGGTGGGAATGCAAAATGGTACAGACACCTTGGAATACAGTTCTGGCAGATTCTTATAAAGCTAAACACAGCCTCACATATGATCCAACAATTTAACTCCTAGGTATTTACTGAAATGAGTTGAAAACTTATACAAAAACCTACACACAAATGTTTTAGTAGCTTTATTCATAGATGCCAAAGACTCAGATCTACTGAGATGTCCTTATAGGTGAATGAACAAAATGTTGTACCAACAGTTCCAATCAGTGATTTTTTAAATCTATACACTGGAGTATTGTTCATCAATAAAAGAGAAATGAACTGTCAAGCCATGAAAAGATACAGATAAACCTTAAATGGATAGTGCTAAGTGAAAGGAGCCAATTTGAAAAAGCTACATACTATATGATTCCAACTAAATGACATTCTGTAAAAGGCAAAACTATAAATATAGTAAAAATATCAGTCGTTGCCAGAGATTCTGTGGCTGGGGGGAGGGGGTTTGGACAGAAGAAAATGGATGAATAGGTGAACACAGGGGATTTTTACAGTGGTGAAACTGTTCTGTATGATACTGTAATGGTGGATACATGACATTATGCAATTGTCAAAATTTATAGAATGTACAACATAAAAACTGAACCCTAATGCAAACTATACACCTTATAGTCTTTAGTTAATAATGATGTATTAAAACTGGTCATAAATTGTAACAAAAGCACTACACTAATGCAAGATGTTAATAAGAGGGGAAATGGGGTATATGGGAACTCTGTACTAACTGCTCAACTTTTTTTTAAACCTAAAACGGCCCTGAAAATAATTAAATCTATTAATTTTTGAAAATCTGTTGGACATATTTGTATGGGTATTTTTCTGGGTTCTCTACTGTGTTCCTTATGTGTCTGTCTCTCTATCAATACCACACTGTCTTAATTATTGTAGCTGTATAGAAAGCCTTCACATTGGGTAGAGTGATTTTTCCAACTTTGGCCTTCTGTTTCAAAACTATTTTAGCTATTCCAGGGCCTGTGTCTTTCTGTATATATTGTAATATAAACTTGTCTGCATCTACAAAAAAAAGTACTTGGATTTTGATAGTAATTGTGTTAAAACTGTACACCATTTTGTGGGATATTGATCTCCTTACTATGTTGAGACTTCCAATCTATGAACATGGTATGCCTCTCCATTTATTTAGATCTTTGATTTCTTTCATCAGCATTGTGTAGTTTTTCATCATACAAGTCCTATAAGTGTATTGTCAGATTTACACAAAGAACTTTTTTTGGAGCAATTACAAATAGTATTGTATTTTAATTTCAGTGTCCACATGTTCACTTCTAGTATATAGAAACACAGCTGATTTTTACATGTTGATCTTATATCCTGCAATCTTGCTAAACTCACTTATTACTCCCAGGACTTTTCTGTAGATGCCTTGGGATTATCCACATGGACAATCACATCATCTGAATACAGGGACGCTTTTATTGCTTCCTTTCTGATTGGTATGCCTTTTATTTCCTCTTCCTGATTGCACTGACTGGAACTTCCAATATTTTCTTGAATGTTTTTCGTTTACTTTGGATTTTGATTTTTGTTTGTTTTTTTTTGTTTGTTTTTTTTTTTTACTTCAACCACTTTATTTGAAAACCCAGTTAGTGATTTGACCTCATGATTCTTTTCTTTTCTGTTCTTTTCTTTTAGAGATTGGCACCTGAGCTAACAACTGTTACCGATCTTTTTTTTCTGCTTTTTTTTCTCCCCAAATGCCCCCAGTACATAGTTGTATATTTTAGTTGTGGGTCCTTCTAGTTGTGACACGTGGGACACTGCCTCAGCGTGGCCTAACAAGCGATGCCATGTCCGCGCCCAGGATCTGAACCCTGGGCCGCCGAAGCGGAGTGTGTGAGCTTCACCACTCGGCCACAGGGCCGGCCCCCATGATTCTTTTCTTGCACAAGTAACTGATGAGGCCTAGAGTTGCCACAACGCCTGCTAAGGCAACGACAGCAGCCATCCTTTTGAAAGCAACATACACAACAGTCCCGTTCTCTTTAGTGTCCACAACGTCTCTGAACGAAGAGCCATCTGATAACAGGAGGATAGGTCCCTTGTTCCCGATCTTAGAGGAAAGCATTCAGTCTTTCACTATTGAGTATTCACTAATGTTAGCTATAGTTTTGTGGAGACGTTCTTTATCAAGTTGAGGAAATCCCCCTATTCTTAGTTTTCTGAGAGTTTTATCATGAATAACTTTTAGTTTGATTGATTTTCTATATTTTTCTACTTACAATTTTATTGATTCATCCTCTTGCATTTACTTCTTTGTGCTTGTTTTGGTTTGATTTCTTTTCTTTTTATAGGTTTATGAAATTGTATGATGGATTACATTGATTGACGTTTGAACACTGAACCAGCCTTACAAGCCCGGAATATACCCCACTTAGTCATAGCATGTAGTTCTTTTTATACTTTGCTTAGTTTCATTTTATAATATCTTCTTAAGAATTTTTGCGTGCATATTCATGCTTGTAGTTTCCTTTTTGTACTATTTGCCTGTCTTTTGTATCAGAATAATACTAACTTCATAAAGTAAATTTGGAAGTGTTCTCTATTTTTCTGGAAGAGATTATATAGAATTGGTATCGATACTTTAAACAAATTGGTAGAATTCTCCATGAAACCATCTGGCAATGGAGATTTCTATTTTGAGAATTCTGTAACTACAAATTCAACATCTTTAATAGTTACGTGACTATTCAGGTCATCTGATTCATATTAAGTCAGTGTGGATGTTTGTGTTTTTTGAGGAATTGGTCCATTTCATATAAGTTGTCAAATTTACACTTGTGGAGATGTACCTACTATTCCCTTATCCTTTTGATGTCTGCAAGGTTTGTACTGATAACATGTATTCTATCCCCTATTTCATTCCTAATATTGGTAATCTGTGGCTCCACTCTTCTTTTTCTTTGTCCATCTTGCTAGAAGTTTGCTAATTTCATTGATCTTTCAGAACTTTTAGTTTGATTGATTTTCTATATTTTTCTACTTACAATTTTATTGATTCATCCTCTTGCATTTACTTCTTTGTGCTTGTTTTGGTTTGATTTCTTTTCTTTTTATAGGTTTATGAAGTAGGAGCTTAGATTATTGACTTGAGACATTACTTCCTTTTTTCCAGCTTTATTGAGGTAAAATTGACATATAACAATGTGTAAGTTTAAGGTGTACAAGATGATGATTTTATACACTTAAATGTAGCAAAATGATTACCAAAGTAGGGTTATTCAACAGCTCCATCACCTCACATAATTACCATTTCTTTTTGTGGTAAAAACATTTAAGATCTACTCTCTCAGCAACTTTCAAGTATGTAGCTGGCTTTAGGTAGTATGTACATTTTAACAATATCAATTCTTCCAATTCATAAACATGGATATCTTTCCATTTATTCATATCTTCATCCTACTATCGATTTCTAGTTTCATATCATTGTGATCAGAAAAGACAGTTGGTATTTCAATCTTCTTAACTTTGCTAAGACCAGGTCACATGGCTTAGGTCACACTGTGACTCTAAGACAGGCCCGGCTAGACTCGAGGATGCCCCTCCGTGTTCAGGAAGGCTTCGCCCAGACACACAAGGTTGGAGTTGGGGGGAGCAGGTCTCACAGTTGGGGATGCTCTTCTGGGCAAGTAGATCAATAAATGTGGGGAGAGGGTTTCCAGCTTCCGTAAACGGTTCTTGGAAGGTATTTCTCTGAGCTGCACTGAACACATGGAATTGCCTTCTCTGATTATGTCAACAGGCATGATCGGAACAGTGAGACTCCATTGGCCAGACGGGTTTCCCTCTACTCTCCCTGACCTAGCTACGTTCGTCAGGCCACACGTTCGAGAAACGAGGGCATCCCAAGGTAAGGCAGCATTTGAAACTGAAAGCTGAGTGGGAGTTTGTTGGATGGAGAAGTGGAAGGAAGGAGAGAACATTCCATGGAGGAGAAATAGCACATACAGAGGCAAGGAGGCAAAGAAAGGAGCCCAGCCCATGCAAAAGAATGAAGAGTCTGCTGTCGGGGAGGCTGGGAGCGGAGGGAAAGGAGCAGCAGGCACCCTGGGGGCCAGACTGCGGGAGGCCTTGAGCGCCCAGTGAGGGGGTCTGGGCTCGGGCTGTGGGAAACAGGAAGCCCCTGGAGGTTGTAAGCGCGGCGTGGTGGAGTCGGAGCTGGGTGTGTTCTGTGACATTGCTGTGGCCGGGTCTGGGGGATGGACGAGCTGGTGCCAAGGACGAGGCTGTCCCAGCACGTCGTTAGGGACCTGCTGCTCAGAGGGGGGCAGCGGAACACCAAGCTCCGCTCATGCTGCCGGTGTCCTTTCTCCCGGCTCATGCTTAGACCTTGACCAGGCTGCACCCAGGTCTCAGCTGTGCCACTGCCCAGCTCTGGGACACGGGGCAGGTTACGTGTTTCCCTGAGCCTCGGTTCCCTCATCTGGAATATGGGGGTAGGAATACCCGCCTCGCATGGCAGTTGTGAGGCTGCAAGGCCAAAATGGAGGTGATGGTGGCAGACCATTGACCCCGACCTGCACAGAGGAGGAGCAGCAAGTGCCGCTGCTGCTACCAACGCCCTGTTGCTCCAGAGCGCGTGTGCACGGAAGAAGCTTGAACAGGGAGGACACGGGGGAACATGACATCAAGGGACCCAAGCTTCTTGGGGCAGCTCTGAAAGCAGGTCAGCCTGACTCCTGCTGACCTCCAAGGTGAGAGTCCTCCAGCCCACAAGCCCGTGGCTCACTCTCCTCCTGGAGACTCTGGGTCTAAATCAGAACATGCCAGAAGAGGCTGGTTTCCAAGAGCGTTTCCCTGGAGGCCAGGCTGGAGCCCCAGGGAGCACAAGGGCATCGTCCTGCATTGTAGACCGAGTCCCGACTGCCCTGTTTGCCAGGCCCACAGCCCCACGTCCCAGGGGAAAACCCTGGTGTGGAGCCAGGACGACCCAGGCCTGAAGCCTGCAAGCTCTGCAAGTTCAGGAGAGCTGCTCTGCCCCAAGGGGCCTCAGCTTTTCCATTCGGAGGATGGGAGCAGTGCTGCCCACGTGGGGGCCACCGCTGGGGGAAGTAAGTCAACTAACGCCTGTGGCACGTGGTCACGTGGCCGGGTCTCTGGTCTGGGATCAGGAAGTGCATTTATTGAGTGCCTGTGATGTGTAAGCCCTTTGCTAAGTGCTGGCAACAGCCCGACAGATAAGATGTGGATCCAGCTTAAAGGGCAGGCTCGGGGCCCCGATGACTGAGCACACAGCGAATGGTGAGGTAGGACAGTCCCTGCTGGGTCCTGGTCCTCTTCATGAGGGTGTGTCAGTGTGTGTTAAAGACGAGTTTTCCACGGAAGTAATGGTATACTTCGAGATGACATCCATGTCCTGGAGGCTGGGGCCCGTAGTTTCTCTGAATCATCACAAACACTGAAAGTAATCATCTGCACAAAATCTGCTGTTCTTATAATGATAATAATAAACATGCTGTGACAGCAGCATCTCACTCGATCTTGGAAAGAGATGGATAAGATCTAGTGGGGAGATAGCAGTGTCCCCGTTCCACAGATGAGTAAACAGAAGCTCCAAGAGGTGAGATGAGCTGCCCAAGGTCACACAGATTGGAAGAGCTGGGTCTAAAACTTAAGCCAGATCCAGCATCTAATCCCTCATCCTTGTCACTGAAATGCACTGCATGGAACATCTTCAGGAAATGTGTGGCGATCAACAAACACAGAGGGGCTGCTCAGGAGCTGGTCAGTCCACAAACATTAACTGAGCATCTACTACATTCCAGACGCCCTCTGAGTAGGGTGGTTCCCGCCCTTGTGGGGCTACCGTCAGAGGGGAAGACAGCCATCCAATAAATAGTTACACTGATGCTCTTAAGAGACTCTCCGCTCGCCCGCTCACAACCACTGTACTGAATAAACTGATGCTCACTCTGCTTCTGACGACCCCATGGTCTACTAAACGCTGGCAGCCTGGGCCGTCCCTGCCCAACCTGGTGATGAGGATTTTTAGGCTGGTTAATTTTAAAATGGTTTATGATGAGGATTTTTAGGCTGGTTAATTTTAAAACTACAGATGAGAGGCAGGCTCCGAGCAGTGGAATTTGTTTGCCCCTTTGTTGGGAAACATTTACATTTCTAAGGGAAACCTCTATCTGTAAAGATGTCTCCCTCTCTATGCCAGGGAGAAGGGGGATGGCCTTATCTCTAGAAACTCTTAATGCCAGAGGCAAGAACTTAAATTGGTTACTGTTTGGCAATGTAACTGATTTAGGGTGGTGGCTTCTGACCTTTACTTAATGCGAATTGATTCTTGTCTAAAAGTCATAGGATCACCCAATGACCAGACCCCACCTGCACTGATACCATTTTAACTTTTTTTCATGTTCTTTCCTTTGTCTTGTAAAGAGATGACTCACATACCCATGCCTTATAAAATTAGCCCTAACCCTCAACTCGGGGCAGCAGCAGCACCTCCTCCTGCCCGTGGGCCCTGTCCCCACACAGCAGCCTGACTGCCCATGGGTCCTGTCCCTGTGCTATTCCACACTATTCTCTAAATAAAGAGCACTACTGCCAGATCTTGAGAGTCCAAGAAATCTTTCTTTGACTCCTCAGCTCACTGACCCCGCATCACTGGGACTCCGCCAGTGGATGAGCTTTGCGCTGGGGCTCCTGTTGGGCTGCCTGAGCCATTCTCATTCTCGGAGCTGTGCTGTGCCCTGAGCCTCTTCCTGCATGTCCTCCTCCCCTCCCCCTCTCCTTTCCCAGGTGTCAACCTGCTCAGTCTGAAGGCTCTGCCCGCTCAGTCCTGCTCCCTCCCTCTTTCACCTCCACAGAGGTTTCCCCCAATAAATCCTGCACACTTCTAGCTCCGCCTCGGTGCCTGGTTGCCGGAGGACGTGACCTCGCTGAGCATCCTGCAGAGTGAGGTTCAGCAGGAGCCTGAGGCAGGGGCAGCCAGCGTAAGAGACGGGAGCAGTGCTCCTGCGGGAAGGAGTGACGGGAGCGGGCACAGCTGTGAGAGAATCAGTTCAAAAATAGTGACTCCACCCCTTTCTGGTGTTCACACTTGGGTGACTCATTGAACGTCTCTGTGCCTCAGTTTCCTTCCCTGCAAAATGGGAGTAATGATGTTACCTCCTTCCAGGGCTTTGAGATTAAATGAGACAATCCACGGTCAATGGCTCAGACCTGTGTCCTCGGGAGGCTGTGGGAGAACCCCAGGGCAGCACTGAGCGGGGGGCCTGCCTGGAGCCCCCTGGGGGTCCAGAGTGGTCTTACCTTTCTGTGGCTTCTGCAGACTCTCAAAAAGCTCCCACAGCTCCTCAGGCAGAAATGAGATCCAGGGGTGGCCCAGGCCCCTGTCCTCTCTGCCCATAAATATGGCCCCAGGGAAAGGGCCCACCCTGTGGGGATTTTGGCTGGGGTGTGGTGTCACTGGCAGTCTGACCATTATCTGGGTCATTTGATCCCAGGAAACTGCTAAATCGGGTAATTTGGGAGGTTCGCCTGTCTCTCTGGATCGGATGTCCTGAGTAATGGCGCTTGTCTCCTTGGGGCTGGGTCCTATGGAGACGATCTCCCTCTCAGGGAGCCTGAAGTGGACACTGGTTTCAGCTGGTGTGTGCAAGGTCAAGGCTTAGGAGAGGATGCTGATTAAGAGGCCTACGCTGACCCCCTTTATTATGCGGCTTGATCCCTGATGGCGCATAGGCTTGTTAACTGATAAAGGTTGAAATACTGGAAGTTGCCAATTTTTACATTAAAAAACACTTTAATGTGAGTTTAATATATGTCCACAAGTGTAAAAATAAGAAGTACAGCTTATGCATTTCACAAAGAACACACCCACAGAACCAGCACCCAGACCAATAAAAGGAGCATTACCAGCCCCCACCCCCCGCCAGACCCCAGCCAGCAGCAGCCTCCCACCAAGTGTAACCCCTCTCCTGGCTTCAGCAGCCCGGTGCGTTTTGCGGTTTTGAACTTGACGTAAACGGCAGAAGACAGTGTGTCTGGGTCTGGCTTCTTTGTTGACATCATTTATGTGACATCCATCCACGTGGTCGTGGATGCAGGAGTTCATTTGTTCTCATGTGAATGGTTTTCCATTGGGTGAATACAGCACTATTGATCCGTTCTTCCAGTGAGGGACATGTGAGTCGTCTCCAGATTGGGGCTGTTACAAACAGCGCATTCTAGTACATGTAGTTCTGTGAAAATATATGCATATTTGTGATAGGCATCAGATTTTTTATGTAAAAATAAATTAGAAGTGGATGAGTTTATGACATTATTCTTCTCGATCTCTTTCGTGATGATATAAGTATGCCTTGGGATTGGGAGAGAAAGGGGTGAAGCCACATCAGGACGCGTCCTGCTGCCCCTGGGATCTGCATCCCAGTTTTAGCAGGCCCCCATATGACTGTCAACCATCCCCTGGAAGGAAGTGATGGTTGCTGCATGTTCTGTGGAAAGAGCTTTGGAGCGAGGCCCCATACAGCGCCTCACCCAGAGGGGGCTGCCTCACACAGATGCTCCTCAGACCATCAGTTCTGCCTCCCACGCGCGCCACGACCTGACGACTCACCCTCTCCCGTCTCAGGGGTTTCATCTGTAAAGAAAGGTTAGGAATGGGTGATCTTTGGGTGACCTCAGCTTTCATTGCTGTTGGATGGGTTCCTAGGAGTGGAAATGCTGCTCGTGGGGCGGGTGTCCATTCAGCTTTAGTAGATAACACCACACAGGTTCTCCAGGCATTTGTACCAATTTACACTCCCGCCAGCAGCATCTTCCATTTCCAGCTGCTCCACATTCTCACGAGCGCTTGGGATGGTCGGTGTTTGTGACGTTAGTGCATTGGTGTCTCCCTGCGGTGTAAACAGGCGTGTCCAGGATTTCTAATTAGGCTGAGCCCCTTTTGAGGACTTTATTGGGTCTCTGAACTTCGTCTTTTGTTAACGTCTGTCCCAGTTTCTTGACCATTTGGTGGTTGTCTGTCTTTGACTCGATGTACAAGTTCTTTGGAAATTCTGGGTAGGAGCCCGTAGTTCTGTGTTTGGGAAACATCTGCTCCCACCCTGCGGCTCGACTCTTCACTCTCTGATGGCGTCTTCCAGCAAAGAGAAGTTCTCATGGTTTCAGCGCAGTGAAATCTATGAGTTTTCCTTTACGGACGGCGCCTTTTGCCTTGTTTAAGAAACCTTCCTCCAGCCCAAGGTGGTGAAGACTGTGTCCACTATCGGCTCCCAGCAGCTTTGCTGATCTGTCTTTCACAGTTAGATCTACAACCCAAGCGGGGGAGGCATGTGTGTGGTGTGAGGTGGGGGGATGGGAAGACCCTTTATTGTAAAGGCAGCGTCTCCCCACATCCATCCGTAGACCCAGTGCCGTTGCGACCCAAACCCGACAGGAGTTTCGTTGTTGTTGCCTGAGGGACCTGAAGACGGATTCCAGAGTTTATGTGCAAACGCCCAAGGCCAAGGACAGCTCAGATAGTCTTGCAGGGGAAAAAAGTCAGGAACGTCTTTTACTGATATGGAGACCTAGATAAAACTAAAGGAATTCAGACGATGTGACACGGGCACGAAGAACCAAACTGCCCTCTGGACCCAATGAAGAGGCCTGAACGCGCCCACACACGCGCGCAGGCACGCACACGCGCACACACACGTGCTTTGTGACAAAGGGGGTCCCCCAGAGCGGTGGGGGAGACAGTTCTTTCAATAAACGAGGACGGGTCAGTAAACGGCCGCAGGTCGCAGGCCCCGCCCCTCGCTCCTCCTCCCCTGCGCCCCCCGAGGACCCCGGCGCGGGGACACCCCGCCCGGAGCCCAGTGAGTCCGCGGTGGGCGGACGAGCTGCTGGGACGAGCGGGGGTCACCAGGGGCGGCTGACTCGAGGGGCTGCTCGGGTTCTGAGCGTGCGGGCGCCACCCGGGGACCCCTGCTCGCCACCCACCGCGTCCCTATCCAGGTCCCCGCCGCCCTCGGCCTTCCTGGGCCGGCGGGCCGCTGTCCGTTAGCAGCGTGGGGTCCCCACCCTTCGATCCCAGGGTTCAGGCAAGCGGCTTCGGGGCTGGGGGCCGGGGTCTGCCCGAAGCGGGCTCGCGGGGCCGGGGTGAGGGGTGGTCTGGGGCCGGCTCTACATGCAGGACCCTAGAGGATGCTGCATACCCTGAACTAATGGAGAAGCCTCTGGCCTTCTCCCAAAAACGACTAGAACCCCTGGGGTCTCTCTAGGGATGCGATGCCACAGGTGGGGGTCGGGTATGTGACCCTCAGAATGGGAGACCCTCCTCCAGCGCTGCCGTCTCCCTCAGCCGGTGGAGTGGTGTGTACTTGGAGAGTGTCCGGGCCTCAGGGAGCCCGTCCCCCACCCACTCCCCGCCAGCCAGACGAGGGTGCCCCCTGGACCCGGCTTCTCTCTGTGCTGCTCCCCGTGAAATTCCCTGGGGAGGAAAAAAAAGCAAACAAATTCTCCCGGAGGAAACCCTGAGTCTAATGAGCGTTTCGGCTTCTCGCTGAGAAATCCTTTCTCGCGTTCTTCAAGCCAGCGCTGATGGAGGGAGAGAAGGCGCCCAGGGTTTGGGCAGGGGGATTCGGGGAGAGCAGTAAGCAGGGGAGGGGACGGCCCACCTTGGTGGAGGCCCCTCTGCACAGCTTGTTGGCTTCCTCTCAGACCACCAAGGGGGCATTTAACCCATCTGGGTCAGACCCCATGGTGGGGAGACAGATTGTGCCTCTGCTGATGCCCTGGACCCCCACCCTATTGCCGGACTGTCTGATGCTGGGACCCTGACTGCTGGTCTCTGTTGCACCCACACCCACACCAGGCAAGCCCTGGGTGAGGCCAGGCCTTCTGGCAGTGGCATGACCCCACAGGCTGGCTGCTGCTCCCTGAGGCCGTGCAGAGGAGGCTGTGCATCCTGGCCTGTCTGCCTGACCACTCTGGAGTGGCTGAAGATGGACTTTATCACCACACTCTCAGTTGTGCTCAAGGTCATTCCCCAGGTGCTGGCCTGTGCTGGGGCACCTGACTCCTGCCCCAGGTGAGGTGTCTGGCCCTGCTGCCCGCTGCATGCCCTCCGCAGGCCCTGACCCCCACTGGACCTTAGCAACGGCCCAGAAGCCAAGGAGAAACACCCAGTATCCCCTCCAGACAGCAGAGCACCCAGGGCTCCAGCCCCACAGGGCCCAAGGAGCCTCGGTTTACAATCTAGAGCATGTGACTGCCTTTGAGCAGACATGCCCCTGTACCTGCTCCTGTCACCCTTGTCACACACAGGCACCGAGCTAGTTCTGGATTGTGTGATGGGGCCAGCGGAATGACTCACCGTGGCCTTAAGAACGCTTCCTCAGACTCACACACTCACACAGAGGCACACAGGCTTTGTGCTCTGTCAGGTGGCACCTGAGGCCCCAGTTGGGTGCGGGGAGAAGAGGTCCCCTGGTCACTGCAGGTCACACTCGTGGGCGATAGAGGGTGAGTGGTTACCCTGCCTGTGTGTGCTGGTGTGCCCAAAGTACACGGTGGACACACTGATCCCCGTGCTCAGACGTCTACACCAGGGACGCCGTGGGTGTGACACATGCCTCCTGGGGGCTCATCGCTCTCTCCCCAACAGTCTGGCCTCTACTCTGTCTTCATGGGTGCTTCGTGTAGGTCTTCCTGGCGCCTCCCGGGATGCGACTCTGGTCTCTTATCTTGTTCTGTCCCTTTACTTCTAAACCCATCTGCGTCTTTATGATGAAAATGGGTTTCATACAGACAGTATATAGTTGGGTCTTCTTTTCTAATGCGTTCTGATGGTCTCTGTGTTTTAATGGCTGCATTTAGACCTTTCCTATTTAAAATGATTATTGATATAGTTGGGTTAATATCCATCATATTTGTAACTGTTTCCTATCTATTGTCCTTGTTCTTTCTTTTTTTGGCTTATACATTTTGTGTGTGTGAAGATTGGCTCTGAGCTAACATCTGTTGCCGATCGTCCTCTTTTTGCCTGAGGAACCTTGCCCATGAGCTAACAGCTATGCCAGCCTTCCTCCACTTTGTATGTGGGATGCCGCCACACCATGGCTTGATGAGCGCTGTGTAGGTCCACACCCAGGATCTGAACCTGCAAACCCCAGGTCGCCCAAGTGGAGTGCACGAACTTAACCACTATGCCACCAGGCTGGCCCTATTTCTCATCATTTTGAAAGAGAAATTTGATGGGTAAAAATCCTCCATTGCTGGGTACTTTTTCTTTCAACACATTGAATATTTCACTCCACTCTCTTCTTGCCTGTGTGGTTTCTGAAGAGAAATTTGATATAACTCATATACTAGTTTCTCTACAGGTAAGATTTCTTTCCCTCCACCTTCTTTCAAGGTTTTCTCTGTCTTTGATTGCCTGAGGGTCAGATGATTTACAAAGGGGTTGCTCACTTGGTATTTATCCTGCTCGGTGTTCTCTGAGATTCCTGGACCTGTGGTGGGACGTATGTTAAATGAAAGTTTCTGTCCATTATTGCTTCACACATTTCTTCTGCTTCTTCCTCTGCTCCTTCCTCTCGCCCTCCTCCGTCTTGTATTCCCTTTACACAGATCTTACACCTTTCGTAATTGTCCCACCGTCCATGGATATTTTTTCTATGTTCTTCAGTCTTTTTTCTCTTGTTTTTAGTTTGAGAAGTTTCTGTTGACATTTCCTCAAGCTCACTGATTCTTTGCTTGGTCAAGTCCAGTCTGTTCATGAGCTCATCAGAAGCATTTTCCCTTTCTGTTACAGTATGTTTTATTTCTAGCATTTCCTGTGGATTCTTTCTTAGAATTCCCGTCTCTCTGCTTACTCTGGCCCTCAGTTCTTGCATGTTGTCCACTTTTTCCACTGGAGCCCTTAGCATAGTCACTAAACCTGTTTTAAATTCCCAGTCTAATAATTCCAGAATCTCTGCCGTGTCCCCGTCTGCTTCTGATGCTTGCTCCATCTCCTCAAACTGTGGTTTTTACCTTTCAGTATGCCTTGTAGTTTTGGCTGAAAGCTGGACATGATGCATTGGGTATGAACAACTTGGTCAGTGGGCCTTTAATGTGAGGTTTTGATGTTCTAGGAGTTACACCATATTTGCTGTTTGCTGCTTGATCAGGTGTCAGAAGCTCTGATTTCCTCCGGGACCCTTTATTTTTGCAAATTTTTGTTGTTTGTCTGCTCTGTTCTCTTCGGGTTTCCCTTGATACTTCCTCTTCCGTCAGATCTGAGACTGGAAGTTCTTTCCAGTGAGATCCCATTTTGATCCAGGAGCCCTGTTAATGCCGTGGGAAGGTGTAGGGAAGGCAGAGTGTTCTGTATCCTCTGATCACATCTCAGGCTTTTCGTGAGCCTGGTGCCTGAGGTTTGACCTTTACAAGTGCTTCTCAGACTTTTTCCCGTTAGGTGAGAGAGTGCTCGAGGGAGCTGGAGTGGGGTAGTGCCCTTCCTCAGGGAAGGCTGGAGCTCCTAGATTAGGGTATTTCCTTCCCCCAGGCCAGTGATGCTCTGATCGGAGCCAAGGCGGCTGCTCTGGCACAACAGTTTCCCTCGAGGGAAGGCTTTCTCGAGGACAACAGGCTGCGCTGGTGTGTCTCAAAATGGGTGTTTTCTTCTCTCCCTGCTGGAAGCGTGAAGGAGTTTTCTCTGATCTTCACCCTGAGAATGTGGTGGGGCTACTGGAGGTAAAACTCAGGGAAGTGTGGAGGCCCCATAAGACTGGGCCCCCTGGGGCGTTTAACTCTCAAGCTGGGCCACACTGAGCCTCCAGAAATTCATCAGTTACGGTTTAAGACTTGCTGCCCAGCTCCCGCCTCCAGCAGAGGCCTCTGCTCCCTTCAGCTGTGATTCTCTGTATTCAGCCCTCTCTCCAGTTTGATTGGTGATAGTTTGCCCTATGACCTCACTTCTCTGGTGGATTTAAGAGAAATTGTTGATTTTCAGTTTGTTCATCTTTTTTCTTGTTATGATAACAGGAGTGGTGGTCTCTAAGCTCCATACATATTGGACCACAAACTGGAGCTCTTCTAATCTTCATAATTAAAATGAACTAAGTGTTGCTTGTTTCCTCTGCAAATCCTTCCTTTTCATCCTTGTTTGGGAAAAAGGGAGAGATGTCTTCAGGGACTCCTTCTGCTTTTACGAAGAAGATGCCAAAACTTCTCAGGGTCATGTCCCATCCTAGAATTAAAGCTCCCTGTGTATTCGGGCCCAGAAGCTTGGGTGCCAGGCCCATGCTCTCCAGGTGGGACGTGTGTGTAGGTGATTAGTCCTGGACTTTAAAAGCAAATAGTCCAATAATAGCAAATTGCTCCATTGGAAAAGACTAAACATGTAGAACGTGGAGAGATGATCTTCCTGTTGCCACGACCCGGAATTCTTTGGCCCTTGGTTCAAGTGTTGCTCCTAGTCGCTGTGGCTGTCTGGTTCGCACCACCCAATGGACCCTCCCCTGCCTCCCCTGCCCACTCTGGCCCTCTGGCCTCCTTCCCGTGCTGCGGCGAAGGGGATCATGGAAAATGCAGATATGATGTCAAGATCCTCTCCTCCAGTGCCCAGGCTGAAACCCTTCAGTGACTCCCCAGTGGTCCGTTTACCAGTCCACTGGGTCTTGGTCTTCAGGACACATAGTCCTCGAGCTTGGATTTGGGGTCTGGTGATTGGGGGCTGCGGGAGACATAGGATAGCAAAAATTGTCAACTTTGGTTATTAAGGACAAGAAAGAAGACAACATACACACATCCGCTGTCTCCATCATTTCTTAAAGGAAGATGATCTTAATGCCTCATGAGTAGGAAGGACGTGACTTCAGAAATAGAAGGCCATTGCCGTCCCCAGGCAGGGGCAGCTGGTGTCCTTACACTGACATTTTCCCGACCAAGAACTTCTGCCACTGGTGTATGGATTTGAATCTTGTCTCCATTGCTTCCTAGCTGTTGACCTTGGGGAAGCAGCTTCTCCTCTCTGTGCCTCACTGCCTCCTTCTTGGGGTCCTTATGAGGATAAAACGATGGAACCTGGGGAAGCCCTCAGTGGACTCCGTGACCCACAGTGGCTGATAGACACGGAGCCTCGCCCTCATTCACCGCACAGCAGCGCACCCAGTGGCTCTGTGCCCGGAGGACAGACAGGAGGCCTCTGCGGAGCGGTAGTGAGGCTCCCTGGGCAGGGGTGGGGACCTCGTGGAAGGCCAAGGGTGGGGCCGAGCAGGGAGAAAAGCCGGAAGTACTCAGGAGTGTTTAAAGCCCCGGCCGTGTGTCTCCTTGAGGATGAAGTTTGCTCCCCGGAAGCTGCTGCCCTGCTGCGCGCTCTGGGAGAGGAGAGACAATGGAACCTCTCCGCGCCCCTGCCAGGGAGGCTGCTTAGTGTGCGCGTTTGGGGGAGCTGCCCCTTCACGCGGGGCATGGGCCTTGGCGCTGTCACCCACTGGGCGGGGCTGGCTGTGGGGTCGCTGTGGCCACTTGCTGCCTCTTGCTCTCCTGTGAGGTCTGAAGGACGAAAGGAGACAGCAGACGGCAGGAGGGAACCTTTCTGTGATGTCCCCAGACGGGGACACACACGAGCCCGGTGCTCTCTCTGCTGAGGGTCTTGCACCCAAGGAGCCGTTAGCCACTGGGAGCACCCTGTGCCCTCGGAAAGGAGGTGGCGGGAGAGTCTGGGAGTCCTGAGCCCGACTCGAGCACTCTCTCCTTGTACGTTCCTTCCCCAAGGAGAGGCTGGCATGAATGCTCCTTCCTGTCTCCGCTGGCACACTCTCATTTAGCCTGCGGGCCTGGGGCAGGAACCTCGCTTGCAAAGGACAGAGAAGGCGGCTCTGGGAGTAGGTGGGCTCATGTTCGAATCCTGGTTCTGACACTTGCTGACTGTGTGACCTTGGGCAAGTCACTGTCTGCTTGACTTTGTTTCCGCATCTGTGAACTGGGGATGATAAAGTACATCCCTCAGGGATTTGATGTGAGGCTCGAGTGTGCTGATCTGTCACAATCTCAGATGCCTCCAGGGGCCAGGCAGGCAAGTGAGTGAGAGAAGTGGGCCAGGTGCAGGCAGCAGGGAGTGGTGGGGACTGCGGTAAACCAGGAGCACAAACCCATCTAAAGGGGTGCAGCTGCTGGTCAGTGTGATCTGACCCAGAGCACTCAGGCACTTCATCCAGGCTGTTATCGACACCCTTAAAATCCCAGAAGGCGGTTTTTTTGCTCAAGAGTCTGTGGGTGGACTCTGACCCTGTGGGGCTTAGCTTACCTGAGAGACAGATCTGGTCAGCAGGGAAGTGTGGTAGAAAGAAGTGTGGGCCATGTAGCTGGTTTTCCAAGTGTTCAAGAGAAACAGGAAATCAACTATATTTTTCAATGTTGGCAATTAACATTTTTTAAAAAGTTATTTTGTTGAAGTCATAATCGTTTATAACATTGAGGTAATAATAATTTATAACTGCGAAATTTCAGGTGTACATTATTATGTGTCAGTCACCATACATATGTGCCCCTTTACCCCTTGTGCTCAACCCCAAACCCCCTCCCCCTGGTAACCACTAATCTGTTCTCTTTGTGTGTTTGTTTATCTTCCACAGATGAGTGAAATCATACAGTGTTTGTCTTTCTCTGTCTGGCTTATTTCGCTTAACATAATACCCTCAAGGTCCATCTATGTTGTTGCAAATCGGACGATTTTGTCTTTTTTTATGGCTAATTAGTATTCCATTGTGTATATACGCCACATCTTCTTTATCCAATCATCAGTCGATGGGCACTTGGGTTGCTTCCACGTCTTGGCTATTGTGAATAATGCTGCAGTGAACATAGGGGTGCATAAATCTCTTTGAATTGTTGATTTCAAGTTCTTTGGATAAATACCCAGTAGTGGGATAGCCGGGTCATAAGGTACTTCTATTTTTAATTTTTTGAGAAATCTCCATACTGTTTTCCATAGTGGCTGCACCAGTTTGCATTCCCACCAGCAGTGTATGAGGGTTCCCTTTTCTCCACAGCCTCTCCAACATTTGTTACTATTTGTCTTGCTAATTATAGCCATTCTGACAGGTGTAAGGTGATATCTCATTGTAGTTTTGGTTTGCATTTCCCTGGTGATTAGTGATGTTGAGCATCTTTTCATGTGCCTATTGGCCATCTGTATATCTTCTTTGTAAAAATGTCTGTTCATATCCTCTACCTGTTTTTTGATTAAGTTGTTTGTTTTCTTGTTGTTGAGTTGTGTGAGTTCTTTGTGTATTTTGGAGATTAACCACTTGTCGGATATGTGATTTGCAAATATTTCCCCCAGTTGGTGGGCTGTCTTTTTGTTCTGTTCCTGGTTTCTTTTGCCTTGTAGAAGCTCCTTAGTCTGATGAAGCCCCACTTGTTTATTTTTCCTCTTGTTTCCCTTGCCTGAGTAGACATGGTATTCGAAAAGATGTATCTAAGGGTGATGTCAAAGAGTGTACTGCCTGTATTTTCTTCTAGGAGTTTTATGGTTTCATGTCTTACCTTCAACTCTTTAATCCACTTTGAGTTAATTTTTGTGTATGGAGTAAGAAAATGGTCTACTTTCATTCTTTTGCACGTGGCTGTCCAGTTTTCCCAATGCCATTTATTGAAAAGACTTCCTTTCCTCCATTGTAAATTCTTGGCTCCTTGGTCAAAGATTTGCCGTCCATAGATGTGTGGGGTTTTTTTTTATGGACTTTCAGTTCTGTTCCATTGATCTCTGTGTCTGTTTCTGTACTAGTACCATGCTCTTATGATCACTATATTTTGAAGTCAGGTATTGTGATGCCTCCAGCTTTGTTCTTGATTTCTCTTTCTGCTAACTTTGTTATTAGAGTATAGAAATGCAACTGATTTTATAAGGTGATTTCATACCCTGCAACTTTGCCACAGTTGTTGATTATTTCTAATAGTTTTCTGATGGATTCTTTAGGGTTCTCTATATATAGAATGTCACCTGCAAACAGCAAGATTTTCACTTCTTCCTTGCCAATTTGGGTTCCTTTTATTTCTTTTTGTTGCCTAATTTCTCTGGCAATACTAGCAATACCCAAAACAATCTACAGATTCAATGCAATCCCCCTCAAAGTTTCATTGGCATTTTAGAAATGGAAAAGTTGATCCAAAATAGTGTGCTTCTCACATAAAGATAGACAAATACACCAACAGAGTAGAATTGAGAGCCCAGAAATAAGCCCATATATCTATGGTCAATTGCTTTTTCCAAAGGGTGCCAAGCCCACTCATTGGGGAAAAAGTCTCTTCAACAAATGGTTCTGAGAAAACTGGATATCCAAAATCAAAAGAATGCCATTAGATCCCTACTTGCATCATATACAAAAATTAACTCAGGGTAGATCGATAACCCAAAAAAATGGCTAAAACTGTAAACTGATTAAAAGAAAACATGGGGTAAAATTTTAAGACCTTAACTTTGGCACAGGTTTTTATATATGACACCAAAAGTAGGAACAAAAAAAGACAAAATACAATATTGGACTTCATCTTGGTTAAAAATTTTTGTGCTTCAAAGGAATTTCTCAAGAAAATGAAAAAGACAACCTACAGAATAGGAGAAAATATTGCAAATCATATGTCAAAAGATAAACGGAGGCATATTACAAATTGTAAGAGTTTGCTTGAGCAAAAGTCAGTTGGAATTGGGCAGCACCAAACCAGCAAGTGCTTAGACTCCACCAGCAGGATTCAGGGAAAGACTTGCGTAGAGGAGGTGCAGAAGCAGAGAAAGGGAATCATTGACTGGCTGCAGCTTACAGCCCAGGCGACTTTTCGTGATTGTTTGTCCTCAGGTTTTGCTTTCTTACCCTTGAGGTGGTACAGGCTGAGGTTTTGGTTTGCATACGTAGCCATCAGAGCTTTAGCGCAGCTTCTGTCTGATGGCCTCCTTGTTTAACCAATTAACACACATGGAGCATAAGCCCCATGTCAGGACAATATTTAACTCTTTCTACTCAACAACAAAAAGACAAACACCCTGGGGCCGACCCCGTGGCCAAGTGGTTAAAGTTCCATGCTCTCTGCTATGGTGGTCTGGGTTCACGAGTTTGGATCCTGGACGCTGACCTACAACACTCGTCAGCCATGCTGTGGTGGCGACCCACATAACATAGAGGAAGACTGGCCACAGAGGTTAACTCAGCGTGAATCTTCCCAGCAAAATAACAAAAAACCGAAACAAACAAACCAACAAAACGAGACAACTTGAGAGAGTGTCTGGCTGTTAAATAAATGTAGGTCAGTGTTCAGGTAGCAGGTGATGGAGACTGTCTGCTGGGTCTCCAAGCCCCACAGGACAGGAACTCCTGAGAGTCCTGTTTGTGCCAGTTCCCAGGACGGAAGGGACACCCACTAAGTGGGTCTGAATAAGCACTTCCTGATGGACCTTCTATCTCTGTCTTCGGGGATGTAGCCACTACCACCCCACGCTGGCCCTGCACCCACAGCCAGCACCAGGAGGAGCCAATCCCTGAGGTCTGCATCCCCAGTGCCAAGCCCCAGGACCAGCTGCGTGGCCGCCTCCACCCCAGAGACATCTATGCGCTGCCCCCAGTGGGCCCTGCCTCCTCCTTCTCTGATAGGACTCTTCACGTTTTCATGGCTCATCTTTGCCTGGCCCTGAGGCAGCCAGGGGCCACACAGGGAAGAGTCATTCCTCCCCTGGGGCAGCAGTCCATGGATGAGGGAATCGGGACCTCATCAGGGGGTCTGAATCCACCCCTGGACAGAGGATGCCCCTGTGTCCCCCGCAGCCAGTGTGGGGCGGCCACCAGGGGGCAGCAGGGAGTCACCTGGCCCAGCGCCTGAGATGGGATGGGCCTGGGCATCAGGGAGTTCCACCGTGCAGGGGGGTTAGTGACCAGGACCTCACGCCTGAAGGAAAAGGCATAGGTTTTTCTAGAGTATCGTCCTTGACAGTCATGTAGAATTCCTCTAGCTCCGTGTCTCTCAGATCTGTTCTTGGGGAATTTTCCTTTCTCTCTGGCACATGCTCAGATCCTTCTTTTCATCCCAGCCCATGCCATTCACGCTGAAACACCGTGGTGTCAGACATTTTTCCAGCACCGCATCTGTACTCGGCCCTGTGCACACATTAGGGCTACTGAGGCACAGCCCCTGTGACCTGCCCCAGGAGCTCTCAGGAAGAGCAAAAGCTTGCAGCTCCTCTGTGACTCCTGAAATACTCCATGTGCCTTAGCAACGGAGAAGTTTTATTCAGCTCTGCCAATCAGAAGCTGTGATCGGGGGTAGGACCCTGCCGCTGTCTGTGCCTCAGGGTGTCAGCTGTAGAGTAGTTTCCGATAATGTCAACAGATTCACCTCTGAGCCCTGCCAGCCCAGGAGTGAGTCCACGACATCACTCCTGACATTACAGGAACAAAGAAGGACTTTACGGTGGTGAGGGAATGCTGTGAACAACTGCATGCCAAAAAATTAGATGACGTGGACAAATTCCTAGGAAGACAAGTTACTGGAACTACCTCAATAAAAAATAGAAAACCTGAAGAAGCGTGCAACAAGAAAAAAGATGAAATTAGTAACTAAAAACTACCCACAAAGACAGGCCCAGACACACATGGCTTCACGGAAGAATTCCATGAAATATTTAAAGGATTACTACCAATTATTCACAAGCTTTTCCGAAAAATATTAGAAGTGGAAGTGGTTACCAGAGCGCCAACCCATAAGTGGTTAGGAGAATTCCTCCAGAGGGAGCTGGGAAAAATTTACATAGAGAAAGTGCAGACGCAGAGAAAGGGAAATATTTGATTGGCTCATTAATCAATGAGCCTGATTCTATGAGGCTCATTATGTCATGGATGGACTCCCTGAGGATGGGACTTGTATACAGAGGGAGGAAGGATACTGGGGTGTTAACCAGGTAAGGATGAGTACCTCATTCTATGAGGCCACTATTACTCTGACACCAAAGCCAGATAAAGAGGTCACAAGGAAAGAAAACTATAGATCAGTAACACTTACAGGTATAGATACAAAAACCCTCTACAAATTCCCGGAAAACCTAACCCAGCAACATGGGAAAAGGCGTCAACTCCATGACGAAGTGGTGTTTAGCTCAGGAATGCAAGTTGTTTTAACACCTGGAAGTCAGTTAATGGAAGGCACCAACTGAATAGAATAAAGGAGAAAAGTCATGATCTTCTCAAGAGTCACAATGTCTTCAGGGAGCAGACGTTGCTTCTGGTTGGGTTTCTAGTCCTGTTACAGCCTCAAACAGGTGAGACTGGAGGTGCAGAGATGGGACAGGGTGTTACTCTGTGCAAAGAATCTGGGTGTCCCATACCCAGGGTGAGGGTATTGATGATAAATGATAAAGGAGTGTGATTCTGTGTTTCTGAATGTTCTGGTATTAAGATGCCACTTCCTAGACACATGATATGGACACAGAATGAAAGGATGACTAGGATTCAGGCATTGGTGAGGAGAAGGCACACTGGAAGGGCTTCAGTCGGAGAGAAGAACGTATAGAAACTAGAAGACAGAAGAGAGCGTGAGGCGTGAGAAAGTAGGAAAGTCTACATCAACTGGGGCTGAGCGAGATTAAGGAAAGAGCAGGAACCACCTGTTTCTGTCTATACATCTCATTCGAACATCACTGCCCCACCTCACCCCAACATACCACCCATGTGGCTTGTGAAAAAGTCTATTCTCAAACATTTCCTCACATCATTGCAGGGTGTCAGCACTCACACTTTCCCCTGCAGGAGAAATCATGGGCCCAGAAGAACTCTCTTGGTCCTGAGCTGTGACACCTTGGGGAAGGGATAATGTAGGTAAGTCAAACTCTTTCTCTTACCCTCTCCAATGTGTCCAAACTTAGATTTTTTCGGTCCTGTGGTATGGGAGAACTTCTCTGCTGGAAACCTGGACTTTCAAAAAGGCTCTCTGGTCTGTGAGTGATTGTCCAAGTCAGTGTATTCCAGGGGCTCCTGTGCCATGGTGAATATGGTCTGGAGCCAGTTCTCGCACCACTGCAGGGTCTACAGCCAGGACTGAGGTCTGTATTCCTATTACCTGATGGATGGGTGAGCAAGTCTCCTCCTGGGTTCATTGGCATATTGTACTGGGTCCCAAGGTTCCCACAAAGTCTCATTTGTCTGTGGATGGATATCAAATTGTTACTGTTGACGGTAGGGGACACAAATGAGGGATGTCTTATTCAGCCATGTTGGTGATGTCACTCTCTCTTTTCTAATATAAGAATTTACTGTTATAAATTTCCCTCTCAAAATACTTTGGCTGCATCCCACAAATTTTATGTTTTGTTTTCATTTTTGTTCAGTTCAATATATTTTTAAAATTTCCCTTGAGCATTTCTCTTTCTCTCATGGATTATTTAGGAGTGTGCTGTTCAGTTTCCAAGTGTTTGGAGATTTCCATGTTATCTTTCTATTATTAATTTCTAGTTTTCTCAATACATTTTAAATTTGTTCAGGTTGTTTTATGACCCAGGATATGGGCTATCTTGGTTTATGTTCTATAGACACTTGAAAAGAATATGCATTTTGAGGAGTGACATCAGCATCATGGTGGAGTGAGCTCTTCCCTTAGATTCTCCCCTCTAAGATACAATGAAAAGGACATTGATAAATCAACAGAAGACAGTCACATAATACAATAGACCTCTGAGAGACCCAGGCAACCATACATCTGAAGGTGGAGGTGGTGGACCCCCTGGGAGGATGTGGAGGGAGGTAAGGGGAGCTCCTCTCCCTCCATGGCAGTGACTTATAGCACGGGACTGTGCAAGGCTCTGAGAGGAGAGGGGGGAGGGGCAGCTCTCCACAGGAACACCTTTGCTTGCTGAATTGCCTCCCAGCCATGGGAAAGCTACACACAGTGGAGGCTAAGTTATTGCAGGGGTATCTCCAGCAAGCCAGCACCCAAGGAAGGCAGGTAGTGAGGGCAGAGCGAGAACACTCCCAGGATTGTGCATGCAAAAGAAAGTGGCCCTTCCTCTGCCCAGCATACCAGCTCGGCCAGTTGGTCAGAACAAGGGACCCCCACCAGAGTGCCTGTGCATATGTTAGTAAAGCAGCAGCTGTGAACAGGTAATTGCAGATGGGCCCTGTCAGCATAGATTCCAAAGGACAGGCACATATGCCAGGGATCATGGTGAACTCAGAATACACAGCTCCTCCCCACCCCAGTGGCAGCAGGTGGAACCTGTGACCAATACTACCAATAAGCAATGGCACAAATCCACCCCATTAAATAATATGAGAAGGTATATCAATACTCCAGATCAGGAGGAAAATGAGAAACACCCAGAAATCAATCCTGAAGGCACCGCAATTTACAATCTAAATGACAGAGAATTCAAAATAGCTATGATAAAAAAAACTCAACGAGTTATAAGAAAATTCAGAAAGACAGTTCAATAAAATCCAGAATAAAATTAATGAACAGAGGGAATTCTTCACAAAAGAGATTGAAACTATAAAGGAAAACCAATCATAAATTTTGGAGATGAAAAACACAATGAATAAGATAAAGGAATATCTGGAGTCCTTGAATAACAGAGCCTATATTATGGAGGATAGGATTAGCAGTTTGGAGGATAGGAATATAGAAATGCTTCAGATGGAGGAGGAGAGAGAACTAAGACTAAGAGAAATGAAGAAATTCTCTAAGAAATATCTGACTCAATTAGGAAAGGCAGCATAAGGATTATAGGTATTACAGAGGGAGAGGAGAGGGAGAAAGGAGAAGAAAGCTTGTTAAAAGAAATAATAGCTGAGAAATTCCCAAACGTGGGGAAGGAGCTGGAATTACAAGTAGAAGAAGCTAGTAGAACTCCTAATTACATCAATGTAAAAAGACCTTCTCCAAGACATACAGTAGTAAAACTGGCAAAAGTCAATGACAAAGAAAAAATATTAAGGGCTGCAGGCAGAAGAAAATAACCTACAAAGGAACCTCTGTCAGGCTTTCAGTGGATTTCTCAGCAGAAACCTTACATGCCAGGAGAGAATGGCATGACATATTCAAAATTCTGAAAGACAAAAGCTTTCAGCCAAAAATATTCTGTCCAGTGAAAACAGCCTTCAGGTATGATGGAGAAATGAAAACTTCCCCCAATAAACAAAAGCTGAGGGAGTTCATCACCACGAGACCCCTCCTACAAGAAATTATTGAGAAGGCCCTGATACGTGAAAAAAAAGAGTTTACAAAGCCTTGAGCAAGGAGATAAATAAGCAGACAAAGTCAGAAAATTGCAGCTCTCTATCAGAACAGGTTAGCAAACAATTATAACATTAAAGATAAAGGGAAGAAAAACATAAAAAATAACTATAATCTCGTCATATGAACCACAAACTCACAACACAAAATGGAATAAGTTGTGACAACAATAACTTAGAAGGGGAATAGGTAAGGGATGGAGTCTGCTTAGACTAAAGCAGCAAGAGGCTAGCAGAAAATGGACTATCTCAACTATGAGATATTTTATACAAACTTTGTGGTAACCACTAAACAAATAATCAAAACAAAGACAAAAATGATAAATAAAGAGAAAACTGAGAAAATCATCAAAGAGAACTACCCAACTGACTTGGCAGTCTGAAATGCACAGGACAAGAAACAAAGGAAATACAGAACAACTGGAAAAGAAGTGATAAAATGGCAGTGTTAAGCCCTCATATGTCAATAATCACTTTAAATGTAAATGGAGTGACTTCTCCAATCGAAAGACATACAGTGGCTGGATTGATTACAAAAAAAAAAAAAAAAAAAGACCCAACAATATGCTGCCTCCAGGAAACACACCTCAGCTCTAAAGACAAACACAGGTTCAGAGTCAAGGGATGGAAGACGATACTCCAAGCTAATGGCAAACAAAAGAAAGCAGGTGTTGCCATACTTAGACAAAGTAGACTTCAAGATAAAAAAGACAATGAGAGGCAAAGAGGGGCAGTATATAATGATAAAAGGGACACTCCATCAAGAAGGCATAACACTTATATATACACCCATTACAGGAGCACCAAAGTACATGAATCAACTATTAACAAACCTAAAAGGAGATATTAACAACAACACAATAATAGTAGGGCACCTTAACACCCAACTTACATCAATGGATAGATCATTCAGATAGAAAGTCAGCAAGGAAATAGTGGAGTTAAATGAAAAACTAGACTAGATGGACTTAATAGATAAATATAGGAGACGACATCCAAAATCAGCAGAGTACATAACCTTCTAAAAAAAAACGTTCTCATGAAGAAGGTCTCTTCAACAAATTGTGCTGGGAAAACTGGAAAGTCACATGTAAAAGAATGAAATTTGACCATTCTTTTTCACCATTCACAAAAATAAACTCAAAATGGATCAAACACCTAAAGGTAAGAGCTGAAACCATAAGGCTTGTAGAAGAAAATATAGGCAGCACACTCTTTGACATCAATATCAAAAGGATCTTTTCAGACACCATGTCTTCTCAGACAAGGGAAACAATAGAAAGAATAAACAAATGGGACTTCATCAGACTAAAGAGCTTCTTCAAGGCAAGGAAAAACAGGACTGAAACAAAAAAAAAACCCCACTAATTGGGAAAAAATATTTGCAAGTCATATATCTGACAAAGGTTTAATATCCATAATATATAAAGAACTCACACAACTCAACAACAAAAAATCAAACACCCTGATCAAAAAATGGGCAGGGGAAATGAACAGACATTTCTCCAAAGAAGATATACAGATGGCCAATAGGCACACGAAAAGACGTTCATCATCACTTATCATCAGGGAAATGCAAATCAAAACCACACTAAGATATCACCTTATACCCATTAGAATGACAAAAATAACCTAAACAAATAGCAAGAAATGATGGAGAGGTTGTGGAGAAAAATGATCCCTCATACACTGCTGGTGGGAATGCAAACTGGTGCAGCCACTATGGAAAACAGTATGGAGATTCCTCAAAAAGTCAAAAATAGAACTACCATATGACCCAGCTATGCCACTACTGGGTATCTATCCAGAGAGCTTGAAGTCAGCAGTTCCAAAAGTCCCATGCACCCCAATGTTCATTGCAGCATTATTTACAATAGCCAAGATGTGGAAGCAACCTAAGTGCCCATCAACTGATGAGTAGATAAAGAAGATATGGTATATACATATATACACACACACAATGGAATACTACTCAGCCATAAAAATGGATAAAATCGTCCCATTCACAAGAATATGGATGGGCCTTGAGGGTATTGTTAATTGGAATAAGCCAGATAGAGAATGACAATTTCTCTTTGACTCCACTCATATGAGGAATTTAAACATGTAGACAAAGAGAACAGATTAGTGGTTACTAGGGGAAGGGGGGTGGGGGTTGGCACAAAGGGTGAAGTGGTGCACCTACAACACGACTGACAAACAAGAATGTACAACTGAAATTTCACAAGGTTGTAAACTATCATAATCTCAATAAAAATTAAAGAAAACTTTCTCATGGAACGTTCTCAAAGACAGACCACACGTTGGGAAACAAAGCAAGCCTCAATAAATTTAAGAAGACTAAAATGATATCAAGCATCTTTTCTGATCATAATGCTACGAAACTAGAAACCAATTACAAGAAAAAAGCTGGGCAAGTGACAAATATGTGGAGACTAAACAAAATGCTACTGAGCAACCAACGGATCACTGAGGAAATTAAAGGAGAAATAAAAAATATCTGGAGACAAATGAAAATACACCATGCCAATTCATACGGGATGAGCAAAAGTAGTCCTAAGAGGAGAATTCATAGCAATACAGGCCCACCTTCACAAACAAGAAAAATTTCAAATAAGCAATCTTAAACTACACCTAACAGAATTAGAAAAAGAAGGACAAAGCCCAAAGTCAGCAGAAGGAGGGAAATAATAAAAATTAGAGCAGAAATAAATGAAATAAAAAAAAGTAGACAGGATCAATGAGTCTAAGAGCTGGTTCTTTGAGAAGATAAACAAAATTGATAAACTCTTAGTCAGACTCACTAAGAAAAAAAGAGAGAAGGCTCAAATAAATAAAATTAGAAATGAAAGAGGAGAAATTATAATGGATATCACAGAAACACAAAGGATTACAAGAGAATACTGTGAAAAACTATATGCCAACAAATTGACAATCTAGAAGAAATGGATAAATTCTTAGACTCATACAGTCTCCCAAAACTGAACCAAGAAGAAATAGATCATCTGAATAGACCAATCACAAGTAAAGAGATTGAAACAGTAGTCAAAAACCTCCCAAAAAATAAAAGTCCAGGATCAGACGGCTTCTCTGGAGAATTCTACCAAACATTCAAAGAACATGTAATACCTAGCCTTCTCAAACTATTCCAAAAATTGAAGAAGATGGAACACTCCCTAACATTTTACAAGGCCAGCATCACCCTAATCCCAAAGTCAGAAAAGGGCAATACAAAGAAGGAAAATTACAGACCAATATCGCTGATGAACACAGATGCAAAAATCCTCAACAAAATACTGGCAAACTGAATTCAGCAATATATTAAAAGGATCATAACCACAATCAAATGGGATTTATACCAGGAACACAGGGATGGTTCAACATTCACAAATCAATCAATACGACACACCACATTAACAAAATGAGGAATAAAAAGCACATGATCATCTCATTAGATGCAGAGAAAGCATTTGACAAGGTCCAACATCCATTTATGATAAAAAAAAAACTCTCAATAAAATGAGTGTAGAAGGAAAGTACCTCAACATAATAAAGGCCATATATGACAAACCCACAGCCAACATTATACTCAATAGGGAAAGAGTGAAAGTCATCCCTCTGAGAACAGGAACAAGACAAGGGTGCCCACTCTAGCCACTCCTATTCAACGTAGTGCTGGAGTTTTTGGCCAGAGCAATAAGGGAAGAAAAAGAAATAAGAGGAATCCAAATTGGCAATGAAGAAGTGAAAATCTTGCTGTTTGCAGATGACATGATTTTATATATAGAAAACCCTAAGGAACCCATCAGAAAACTATTAGAAATAATCAACAACTACAGCAGAGTTGCAGAGTACAAAGTCAACTTACAAAAATCAGTTGCATTTCTATACTCTAATAATGAACTAACAGAAAGAGAACTTGAGTATACAATCCCATTTACAATCACAGCAAAAGAATAAAATATCTAGCAATAAATTTAATCAAGGAGGTAAAAGATCTTTACCTTGTAAACTATAGGACATTATTGAAAGAAATTAATGATGACATAAAGAAATGGAAAGATATTCTATGCACATGGATTGTAAGAATAAACACAGTTAAAATTTCCAAAGTACCTAAAACAATCTCTAGACTCAATACAATCCCAATCAGAATCCCAATGACATTCTTCCAAGAAGTAGAACAAAGGATTCTAAAATTCATATGGGACAACAAAAGACCTCGAAGAGCTAAAGCAATCCTGAGAAAAAAGAACAAAGCTGGAGGCATCACAATCCCTGACTTCAAAATATACTACAAAGCTGTAGTAACCAAAATTGCATGGTACTGATACAAAAACAGATACAGAGATCAATGGAACGTAACTGAAAGCCCAGAAATAAAACCACACATCTACGGACACCTAATCTTCGACAAAGGAGCCAAGAACATACAATGTAGAAAAGAAAGTCTCTTCAATAAATGGTCTTGGGAAAACTGGACAGCCACATGCAAAAGAATGAAGGTTGACCATTATCTCTTGCCATACACAAAAATTAACTCAAAATGGATTAAAGACTTGAAGGTAAGATGTGAAACCATAAAACTTGTAGAAGAAAATATAGGCAGTATGCTCTTTGACATTGTTCTTAGAAGGATCTTTCGAATACCATGTCTACTTGGGCAAGGGAAACAAAAGAAAAAATAAAGAAATGGGATTTCTTCATACTAAAGAGGTTCTGGAAGGCAAAGGAAACCATGAACAAAACGAAAAGACAACCCACCAACTGGGAGAAATTATTTGCAAATGATATATCCAACAAGGGGTTAATTTCCAAAATATGTAAAGAACTTATACAACTCAACAACAAAAAAACAAACAACTCAATCAAAAAACGGGCAGAGGACATGAAAAGACTTTTTTTTTCCGAGGGAGATTAGCCCTGAGCTAACACTCACCACCAAGCCTCCTCTTTTTGCTGGGGAAGATTGGCCCTGACCTAAAATCTGTGCCCATCTTCCTCTATTTTATATGTGGGATGCCTCCCACAGCATGGCTTGATAAATGGTGCAGAGTCTATGCCAGGGATCTGAACTGGTGAAGCCTGGGCCGCTGAAGCAGTGTGTGAACTTAACTGCTGTGCCACTGGGCCAGCCCCTAAACAGACATTTTTCCAAAGAAGATATACAGATGGCCAATAAGCACATGAAAATATGTGCAACATCACTAATCATCAGGGAAATGCAAACCAAAACTAACTTGAAATATCACCTTACACCCATTAGAATGGCTATAATCACCAAGACAAAAATAACAAATGTTTGAGAGGAAGTGGAGAAAAGGGAACCCTCATACACTGCTGGTGGGAATGCAAACTGGTGCAGCTACCATGGAAAACAGTATAGTGATTTCTCAAAAACTTAAAACTAGAAATACGATACAACCCAGCTATCCCACTACCGAGTATTTGTCCAAAGAACTTGAAGTCAATTGTTTAAGGAGACTTATGTACCCCTACGTTCACTGCAGCACTATTCACAATAGCCAAGACGTGGAAGCAACCCAAGCGCCCATCGACTGATGAATGGATAAAGAAGATGTGGTATATATACACAATGGAACACTACTCAGCTGTAAGGGGGGAAAAAAAAGACAAAATCGTCCCATTTGGAACAGCATGGATGGACCTTGAGGGTATTATGTTAAGCGAAATAAGCCAGACAGAGAAAGACAAACACCGTATGATTTCACTCATACGTGGAAGATAAACAAACACACAAAGAGAACAGGTTAGGGGTTACCAGAAGGGAAAGGGGTTGGGGGTGTTGCATAAGGGGTAGAGGGGCACATTTATATGGTGACTGACAACTAATAATGTACAACTGAAATTTGACAATGTTATAAACAATTATGACATCAATAAGATAAAAAATTTAAAAAATTAATGTGCATCTTGCTATTGTTGGGTGGAGTATTCTATACAATTCTATGAAATCCTGTTGCCTTCTCTTTTCCTCTCTTAGGTGATTTTAAAAGAAGTTGTATAAAATGATATGCATATAATGTATTCTTGAGCATATAACTTACAGAAATATAAAATACTTGCCAGTAACAACACAAAAGAGGGAGTAGAGTAAAGCTATACTGGGTTAAGGGAATTACTCCAGATGGCAACTTAAATACACAGGAACCATAAAGAGAATGAGAAATGATAAGCGAGAGATTAATATTTTAAAAAGCTATAGATATATACTTGCTTTCCTTATTTCTCTTATCTTCTTTAAAGCCATTAAAGTAATAATCACAACAATGCATTTTGAGTTTGTGACATTTATAGGTGTAATAGGTATTACAGTAATACCTGGAAAAGGGGAGGGGGAGGAATAGAGCTATATAGAAGGGATGTTTCTGTATCTCCCTGGAATTAAGTTAGTATAAATCTGCACCTGCTTCTTATAAGTTAAGATGTTTACAGTAACCTCTAGAGTCACTACTAATGATATAACTCAAATACATATACTAGGAAGAAGGACCAGGCCACCCACTTCCAAAAACATAAGAACGCTATGTAGAGCATTGTCTGATCTGACGCCAGAAGGTGAGGGGATGGTGCAAAAAGGCCAGGCAGGATTCCACTTTGCTGTACACAGGGATGCTGGGAGTCAGAATCAACTCGACAGCACTAACAATAAAATATATAATTAAAATCAGATCTCGTCAAGATGGCAGCATAGGCAGACTCTGAACTCACCTCCTCCCACAAACACAACCAGGTTACAAGTATTCTTGGAAAAATTACCGTGGAGAGAAAACTGAAAACTGGATAAAAAGAACCCCCACAACAAGGGACAGTCCTGACTGAGGTGGAAGAGGCAGAAATTCCTTCTGAAGAGAAAAAAAGCCACCTTCATGAGCTGCGGATATCCACAGCAGGCCAGGAAGGAGCCACCCTAACGTACACAGCCTTCCCTGGAGAAATGGGGACCTGAGCAGGGGCCTGTTACCACTGTAAGCATTCTTCAGGCTCAGCACAAGTGAGACGACTGTCTTGCCTATCTGGCTTTGCTGGCTATTAACTGCAGTGGGGAATACCCCCAGAAAAGCTATCAGATGAAAGCCGAAAAAAACCAGCTCTTAAAGGGCCCATGTACAAATTCACCTGTCTCAGACAGAAACCTAAAATCACCAGAAAGAAAGGTGCACAGTCCTTTGGTGAGAAGAGACTTACCTGCTAGGTTCTGGGTGCATCTCAGTGAGAGGTGAGACCTCTCCAGAGACTGAGACATTGGTGGCAGCCATTGTTGTGAGCTAGTACAGGTATGCTGGTATAGACACTGGCAGACACCATTGAAGCTCTTCCCCTGGCTTGTTAGCCCAGCGGTCTGCCACACCCACTAGAGCACGGATTTAATCCAGTTCAGCCAGGGCAAACAGCCCACCCTAGGGACGGGCCCCCCAAAAGCAAGTCCACAGGCTACTTGTCAGCCTGCATAGACCGGGTGCCTTGATCCTCTACAGGCAGGTGAGTGTGTCCACCTCCATGGGGTAGGGCCTGTGTGAGGACCAGGTGAACTGTGGGGGGAATTGGTGGAGAGGTGGGGTCCTCTGCAGTGGAGCATTAGGGTATGCTCCAGGAGGTTGGGAAGTGTGCACAGGCCAAGACTGTGTTGACAGTGTGTGTGGACCTGTGGGGGGTGAGACTTTTCAGTGGCAGAAGACCTATGCCTCACTATCAGCCACAAAGAGGATCAGCTCCACCTTCCAAAGCCTGAAACAACTGAGTGCTCCCTGCCTGGGGCCAGCACCACTCAGCTGCAATCCTAAGAGAGCTGACAACAGCCTTTCAGTCTTGAGGCCTACAACAACTGTAAGGCCCTGAGCCACAACCAGGTATGCTGGGTACCTACCCAATTAACAGGAAAACTGCAACCATAGTGTGCTATTAGACCTTGTAGCCAATGGTGCTGGGGCTCCCCAAACCTGATTTACAAACAGCCAACCAAGGAGGGAAAGACTAGACTCCCTGGGTACCTGCAGTAAGAGCAATGCTGCCACAGCAGAAAGACACAAGTAGCCCACACAGGGGTCACTCCTGGATCATTTGGACTGGTGAGAAGAGGGAAGCACACTGCTGTGCCTCAAAAGGCATCTCTTACATAAGGCCACTTCTTTAAGATCAGGAGACATAGCTGACTCATCTGATACATAGATATAAGCACAGAGGAAGAGGAATACTGAGGAGGCAAAGGAATATATTCCCAGCAAGGAACAAGACAAAACCCCAGAAAAAAAACTAAGTGAAACAGAAATAAGCAATCTACCTGACAAAGAGTTCAAACAAAAACTCATAAGGATGCACTGATCTTGGGAAAAGACTGGATGAACACAGTGAGAACATCAACAAAGAATCAGAAAATATAAAAAAGAACCAATCAGAAATGAAGAATACAATACTGGAAATGAAAAATTCACTAGAGGGACTCAATAGCAGAGCAGATGATACAGAAGAATGGATCAGCAAGCTGGATGAAAGACTAGAGGAAATCACCCAAACTGAACAAATAAAAGAAAAGAGAATTAAAAAGAATGAGAACAGTTTAAGGGAACTATGGGACAATATCAAGCACACTAACATTTGTATTATAGGTGTCCCAGAAGGAGAAGAGAGAGACAAAGGGGCAGAGAATCTATTTGAAGAAATAGCGGCTGAAAAATTTCCTAACCTAAGGAAGGAAACTGACATCCAAGTACAGGAAGCACAGAACTAAACAATATAAACCCAAAGAGGACCACACCAAGACACATTATAATTAAAACGTCCAAAATTAAAGATAAAGAGAGAATCCTAAAAGCAGCAGGAGAAAGGCAAGGAAAGCCCATGAGGCTATCAGCAAACTTCTCAGCAAAAACCCTAGAGGCTAGAAGAGAGCAGCATGACATGTTTAAAGTGCTGAAAGGAAAAAACGTACAGCCAAGAACTATTCTACCCAGCAAGGTTATCATTCAGAATGGAAGGAGAGATAAAGAGCTTCCCACAAAAGAAGAAACTAAAGGAGTTTATCACAAAGAAACCAATTCTACAAGAAATGCTGAAGGGACTCATTTAAGTGGGAAAGAGAAGACCACAAATAGGGATAAGAAAATTATTTTTAAAAAAACCCAGGCAATAAAATCACTGGTAAAAGTAAAAATACAGTAAAGGTAGCAGATCAACCACCTATGAAGACAATATGAAGGTTAAAAGACAAGAGTACTAAAAATACGTATTTCAACGATAGGAGGGTAATGGATAGACACACACAAAACAAGAGATTAGATATGATTTCAAAAACACAAAATGTGGGAGGAGGGGAGTAAAAGAGTGGAACTTTTAGAAAGAAGTCAAGCTAAAGAGACTATCAACTCAATAAAGATTGCTATATATGTATAGTATTATATAGGAACCTCATGATAATCACAAACCAGAAAGTCATAATAAACAAATAAGTAAGAGGAAAGAAGTTAAACATATTACTAAAGAAAGCCATCAAACCACAAGGGAAGAGAGCAAGAGAAGAAGAAAGGAACAGAGAAGAACTACTAAAACATCCAGAAAAAAAGGAACAAAATGGAAATAAATGTATATTTATAAATAGCTACTTTAAATGTCAATGGACTAAATGCTCCAATCAAAAGGCACAGAGTGCAGATTGGATAAAAAAACAAGACCCATATACATGCTGCATAGAAGAAACACACTTCAGACCTAAAGACACTCACAAACTGAAAGTGAAAGAATGGAAAAAGATACTCTGTGCAAATGCCAAAGAAAAGAAAGCTCAGGTAGCAATACTTACATCAGACAAAATAGACTTTAATATAAAAACTGTAACAAGAGACAAAGAAGAGCACTACATAATGATAAAGGGAACAATCCAACAAGAGGATATAATATTTGTAAATATCTATGCAACCCAACAGAGGAGCACCTAAATATATAAAGCAATTATTAACAGACATAAAAGGAGAAATCAACAGCAATGCAATAATAGTAGGGGACTTTAACACTCCACTTACACCAATGGATAGGTCACCCAAACAGAAGATCAAGGAAACATTGGCCTTAAATGACACATTAGACCAGATGGACTTAGTAGATATATATAGAACATTCCATTCAAAACCCACATAATACACATTCTTTTCAAATGCACATGGAACATTCTCCAAGGTTGATCACACATTAGGCCACAAAGAAAGTCTCAATGAATTTAAGAAGATTGAAATAATACCAAGCATCTTTACTGATCACAAAGGTATGAAACTAGAAATCAACTATATGAAGAAAATGAGAAAAGCCACAAAAAAGTGAAGATTAAACAAAATGCTACTGTACAATGATTGGGTCAATGAAGAACTCAAAGAAGAAATCAAAAATTACCTGTAGACAAATAAAATGAAAATACGACATGCAAAAATCTATGGAATACAGAAAAAGCAGTTCTAAGAGGGAAGTTTATAGCAATTCAGGCCTACCTCAGCAAACAAGAAAAACCCCAAATAAACAATCTAACCCTGCACCTAAAGGAAGAACAAACAAAGCCCCAAATCAGCAGAAGAAAGGAAGTAATAAAAATCAGAGCAGAAATAAATGAAATAGAGAAAAAAAAAGAAAAAATTAAAGAAACAAAGAGCTATTTCTTTGAAAAGATAAAAAAAATTGACAGACCTTTAGCTAGACTCACCAAGAAAAAAAGAGAGAAGGCTGAAATAAATGAAGTCAGAAATGAAAGAGGAGAAATTACAATGGACACCTCAGAAATGCAAAAGATTATAAGAGAATACTATGAAAAGCTATACACCAACAAATTGGATAATCTAGAAGAAATGGATAAATTCTTAGAATCATACCACCTTCCAAAACTGGATCAAGAAAAAGTGGATCATTTGAATAGATACAAAATCAACAGACAAAAGTCAGTCGCATTTCTATACACTAACAGTGAAGTAGCAGAAAGAGAAATTAAGAATACAATCCCATTTACAATTGCAACAAGAAGAGTAAAATACCTCGGAATAAACTTAACCAATGAGGTGAAAGATCTGTACACCATAAACTATAAAACATTGTTGAAAAAAATTGAAGAAGTCACAAAGAAATGGAAAGATATTCTGTGTTCTTGGAAAGGAAGGATTAATATAGTTAAAATCTCCATACTTCCTAAAGCAATCTATAGATTCAGTGCAATCTCTATCACAGTTCCAACAACATTTTTCACAGAAATAGAGCAAAGAATCCTAAAATTTATATGGAAGAACAAAAGACCCCAAATAGCCAAAGGATCCTGAGGAAAAAGAACAAAGCTGAAGGTATCACATCCCTGATTTCAAAAATATTACAAAACCATAGTAACCAAAACAGCATGGTATTGGCACAAAAACAGACACACAGATCAATGGAACAGAATTGAGAGCCCAGAAATAAACCCACACATGTATGGACAGCTAATTTTCAACAAGGGAGCCAAGCGCATACAATGGAGAAAGGAGAGTCTCTTCAATAAATGGTGTTGGGAAAACTGGGCAGCCACATGCAAAAGAATGAAAGTAGACCATTATCTTACACCATGCACAAAAATCAACTCAAAATACATTAAAGACTTGAATGTAAGGCCTGAAACCATGAAACTTCTAGAAGAAAACATAGGCAGTGCTCTCTTTGATATCAGTCTTAGCAGCATATTTTCAAGTACCATGTCTGACTGGGTAAGGGAAACAAAAGAAAAAAATAAACACACGGGACTACATCAAACTAAAAAGCCTCTACACAGCAAAGGAAACCATCAACAAAACAAAAGACAACACAACAATTGGGAGAAGATGTTTGCAAACCATATATCAGATAAGGGGTTAATATCCAAAATATACAAAGAACTCATACGTCTCAACAACAACAAAAAACCAACAACCAAATTAAAAATGGTCAAAAGATCTAAACAGAGATTTCTCCAAAGAAGATATACAGATTGCCAACAGGCAAATGAAAAGATGTTCAACTTCATTAGCTATCAGGGAAATGCAAATCAAAACTACAATGAGATATCACCTCACTCCTGTCAGAATTGCTATAATTAATAAGACAGGAAACAACAAGTGTTGGAGAGGATGTGGAGAGAAGGGAACCATTGTACACTGCTAGTGGGAGTGCAAACTGGTGCAGCCACTATGGAAAGCAGTATGGAGTTTCCTCAGAAAATTAGGAATAGATCTACCGTATGATCCAGCTATCCCACTGCTGGGTGTTTATCCAAAGAACTTGAAAACGCAAAGGCATAAAGATACCTGCACCCCTGTGTTCATTGCAGCATTATTCACAATAGCCAAGACTTGGAAGCAACCTACATGCCCATCAAGGGACGAATGGATAAAGATGTGGCATATATACACAGTGGTATACTAAGCCATAAGAAATCCAGCCATTTTTGATGATGTGGATGAACCTTGAGGGCATTATGCTAAGTGAAATAAGTCCAAGGGAGAAAGCCAAATACCATATGATCTCACTCATAAGTAGAAGATAAAAACAATGACAAACAAACACATAGAGGCAGAGATTGGCTTGGTGGTTACTAGAGGGGATGGGGAGGGAGGAGGGCAAAAGAAGCGATGAGGCACAGGTGTGGTGATGGATTATACTTAGTCTTTGGATGATGAACATGATCTAATCTACACAGAATTTGAAATATATTACAATGTACACCTGAAAGTTAAAAAAAATTTTTTTTAATCATTGATTTTCCTCAAAAAATTAAACATATAACTCAAAAATTAAACATATGACCCACTAATTCTACTCCAAGGGATATACCCAAAATGATTGAAAACAGGACTCAAACAAACTATTTGTATGCCAGTGTTCATAGCAACATTATTCACAATGGCCAAAAGGTGAAAACAACCCAAGTGTCTATCAATGGATTAACAGATTTTTTAAAATGTGGTGTATACATACAATAGAATATGAGACCAGTATAATTCTAATGTCAAAACTAGACAAAGACATCACAAGATCTCAACAAGGGTGCCAAGACAATTGAATGGAGAAAAGAATAGTTTTTACAACAAATGGTATTGTGACAACTGGATTGAGGGGTCATAATTTGCTGGCTCCTGTCCAACAGCAAAAATAATAATATATTGTGAGGTATAACAACATATGTAGAAGTAAAATGTATGACAACAATAGCACAAACACTGCAAGGGGAAAAATGGAAGTATAATGTTTTAAGATTCTTTCACTATGTGTGAAATGTTATTATATGACTTGAAGCTAGAGAGTGCTAAGTTAAATAGGTACACTGTAAACTCTAGTGAACCACTAACAAGAAAACAAAACAAAGAGTTAGCGTTACTAAACCAACAATGGAGATAAATAGTATTATTAAGAATACACCATAAGGAAGAGGCGGGACCAAGATGGCGGAGTGAGTGGTCTTCTTTGTCTCTCCCCCTTCGAATCTACAACTAATTGGACATTCACTGGTTAACAAAGGATATCCAGATAGCATCTCAAGACTCCTGAGAGACTTGTGCTGCTATACATTGGAAGGCGGACGGACTTACCCCCGGGAGGAGGTGGAAATAGGTGAAAACTCTCTGACCTCCGACCCCTGGAGAGCCTAGTACCTGCAAGAAGCTCTCTTCCAGCAGACTCCCCAATAGCATCGCCATGCACCAAGGGCGGGAGTGTGCACTCACCGGCAGAGCGACAGTGGAAACAGGTGACAACAGACCTACCTAAGCCCCTCAAGACTACACTTAAGCCCAGGGGGAAACTCCAGGGTCCTGCACCCACCGGCAGGGAAAGCCTCTGCTTGCCATTAGCGGGGAGGCTCCACCCAGCACATGGAACAACGGGAAACTCCCATGGAGTGGATTCTCTGGCGGGGCACCAGCCCGCCAGCCGCTGCTGGGCCCACAGTCTCCAGCTGTGCACGGGACAGTGCAGGAGGTGCCCAGACTTCCCGTGGACGTGCTTGGGGACTTAGTGGAGCTCCAGCGCCCAGCTCCACAGCCCAGCGGGAAATTCCAGGGTCCCGCACCTGCTGGCAGGGAATGCCTCTGCTTGCCATTAGCAGAGAGGCCCCTCCCAGCATTTAGAACACCAGGAAGCTCCCAGGGAGCAGATTCCCGGGCAGGGCACCAGCCCGCCAGCCGCTGCCTGGCTCACAGTCTCCTGCTGTGCACAGGTCGGTGCAAGAGGCACCCAGACTTGTGGTGGACATGCTTGGGGATGGAGTGGAGCTCCAGTGACCGGCTCTGCAGCCCAGGGGGAAACTCCAGGGTCCCACACCCACCGGCAGGGAAAGCCTCTGCTCACCATTAGCGGGGAGGACCCGCCGAGCATTCAGAACACCAGGAAGCTCCCAAGAGCAGAATTCCCTGCAAGGCAGCAGCCCGCCAGACGCCGCCAGGCCCACGGACTCTGGCTGTGTCCCAGATGAGGCAAAGGGCTCCCAGAGATTCCGTGAGAGTGATGTGGGGCTGGCTGGAGCTCCAGTGGAATGGCTACATGGTCTAGGAGGGAACTCCAGGTTCCCACAGCAGCCTCAATGAAAGCCTCTGCACAGCACTAGTGGAGAGGTCCCGACTGGCAGTCACAAGGCTGGAAGGCCCTGGGGCAAAAGTAGCACAGCTAGGTGAGCTAACGACAGACTGCAGAAGATACTCATAGCTCTGCTGGGACCTATAGTGGACAAGTGTGATCTTGTGGGCTCTGTTAGGGACAAAGCTGAGATTATAGGTGATCCTGCTCCTGGCTGCTGGGGAAGCCCATAACAGTGCTGCAGACCCCAAGGAGGGAGTGCGTATAGGTGGGCTGCAACAGTATGCACCAGCAGCCTGAGGCCCCCTTGCGATTGCCCCCACAACTGACGAGGGACCCCACAGGACCACTGTGACTACGAGGAGGGGCCCAGGTCCAGTCAGTAACAGCTGACAGGGTTCCTGGTTGGTGCAGTCTAAACAGCTGCTCCCCCCAACACCAGTTGCAACAAGTGGAAGCAGCGACTAAACTCTATCTCTATGTGGAGGCACAAATCCATGCCATCAAACAGTATGAAAAAATATATTAAATCTCCAGAACAGAAGGAAAATGATAAGCACCCAGAAAACAATCCCAAAGACAATGAAATCTATAACCTAAATGATGATGATTTCAAAACAGCCATTATTAAAAAACTCAACGAGTTAAAAGAGAATTCAGATAGACAACCCAATGAGCTCAGGAGCTATGTCACAAAAGAGCTTGATACTATAAAGAAGAACCAATTAGAAATACTGGAGATGAAGAACACAGTGGAGGAGATTAAGAAAAATCTGGACTCTCTGAACAGTAGCGTCGATAATATGGAGGACAGAATTAGCAATTTGGAGGACAGGAATATAGAAATGCTGCAGACAGAGGAGAAGAGAGAACTAAGCCTAAAAGACATGAAGAAACTCTCCAAGAATTATCTGACTCAATTAGGAGATGCAACATAAGGGTTATAGGTATACCACAGGGAGAAGAGAAGGAGAAGGGGGCAGAAGGCCTGTTCAAAGAAATAATGGCTGAGAACTTTCCAAACTTGGGAAGAGAGATGGAACTTCATGTGACAGAAGCCAATAGATCTCCAAACTTTATTAATGCAAGAAGACCAGCCACAAGGCATAAAGTAGTGAAGCTAGCAAAAGTCAACAACAAAGAGAAAATACTAAGGGCAGCCAGGCAGAAGAAAATAACTTACAAAGGAAACCCCATAAGGCTATCAGCAGATTTCTCAGGAGATACCTTACAGGCTAGAAGAGATTGGAATGAAATATTCAAAACTCTGAAGCACAAAAACCTGCAGCCAAGAATACTCTACCCAGCGAAAATATCCTTCAAATACGATGGAGAAATAAAAACTTTCCCAGATAAACAAAAGTTAAAGGAGTTCATTGCCACAAAACCTCCTCTTCAAGAAATGCTCAGGAAGAACCTCATACCTGAAAAATCAAAAGAAGAAAAGGGGTTACAAAATCCAGAACAAAGGAGATACACCGAATAACAATAACACAAAGTAGCAGCTCTCCATCAGGACAGGTTAGCAAAAGTTAAATAAAACATTAAAGATAAACAGAACGGAGACACCAAGAATAAATATAACTTAGTCGTTTTAACCACAAACTCACAACACAAAAAAGAAGAGAAAAAATCTGACAACAACAATCTAGAAGGGGAAGAGAAAAGGGATGGAACGTTTTAATTTAAGGAAATAAGAGGCTATCAGAAAAAGGACTATCTCATCTACGAGATGTGTTATACAAACCACCTGGTAATCACTAAACAAATAAGAGTAAAGATACAAATTACAAATAAGAAGAAAGCCAATACAGAAATTTATCTACTTGAATTAGGCATCCAAAAATCATGGGATGAGACACAAAGGAAATGCAAAAGAACTGGAAAACAAGTGATAAAATAGCAGCAGTAGGCCCCCACGTTTCAATAATCACTCTAAATGTAAATGGATTGAACTCTCTAATCAAAAGACACAGAGTGGCAGGATGGATCAAAGAACAAGATCCAACAATATGCTGCCTCCAGGAAACACACCTCAGCCCCAAAGACAAATACAGACTCAGAGTGAAGGGATGGAAGACAACACTCCAAGCTAATAATGAACAAAAGAAAGCAGGTGTTGCCATACTTATATCAGACAAAGTAGACTTCAAAGCAAAACAGATAAAGAAAGAAAAAGAGGGACAGTATATAATGATAAAAGGGATGCTTCAACAAGATTATATAACACTTATAAGTATATACACACCCAACACAGGAGCACCAAAATTTGTAAAGCAATTATTAACAAAACTAAAAGGAGACATCAACGACAATACAATAACAGTAGGGGACCTCAACACCCCATTAACACCAATGGACACATCATCCAGACAGAAAATCAACAAGGAAATTATAGAATTAAATGAAAAATTAGATCAGATGGACTTAATAGATATATACAGAACACTTCATCCAAAAACACAGGTTACACATTCTTCTCAAGTGCGCATGGAACATTCTCAAGGATAGACTATATCTTGGGAACCAAAGCAGGCATCAGTAAGTTCAAGAGGGTTGAAATAATATCAAGCATCTTTTCAGATCATAATGCCATGAAAGTAGAAATCAACTACAAGAATAAAGCTGGGAAAGGGGCAAAATGTGGAGATTAAACAACATGCTACTGAACAAACCATGGATTATTGAAGAAATTAAAGAAGAAATCAAATATTATCTGGAGACAAATGAAAATGAAAACACACCATACCAACTTATTTGGGACGCAGCAAAAGCAGTCCTAAGAGGGAAATTCATTGCAATACAGGCTCACCTCAATAAGCAAGAAAAATCTTACATAAACAACCTCAAATGACACCTAACGGAATTAGAAAAAGAAGAACAAACAAAGCCCAAAGTCAGCAGAAGGAGGGAAATAATAAAAATTAGAGCAGAAATAAACGATATTGAAACAAAAAAGACAGTAGAAAGGATCAATGAAACAAAGAGTTGGTTCTTTGAAAAAATTAACAAAATCGATAAACCCTTAGCCACACTCACTAAGAAAAAATGAGAGAAGTCTCAAAAAAATAAAATTACAAATGAGAGAGGAGAAATCACTACAGATACTGAAGAAATACAAAGGATCATAAGAGAATACTATGAAGAACTATATGCCAAGAAATTGAACAACCTAGAAGAAATGGATAAATTCCTAGACTCATACAACCTCCCCAAACTGAATCAGGAAGAAATAGAGAATCTGAATAGAACAATCACAAGTAAGGAAATAGAAACAGTAATCAAAAACCTCCCCAAAAATAAGAGTCCAGGACCAGACGGCTTCTCTAGAGAATTTTACCAAACATTCAAAGAAAATTTAATACCTATCCTTCTCAAACTATTCCAGAAAATAGAGGAAGATGGAGCACTCCCTAATACATTCTATGAAGCCAACATCACCCTGATCCCCAAACCTGACAAGGACAACACAAAGAAGGAAAACTACAGCCAATATCACTGATGAACATAGATGCAAAAATCCTCAACAAAATTTTGGGAACCCGAATTCAGCAATACATCAAAAAGATTACACACCATGATCAAGTGGGATTTATACCAGGGACACAGGGATGGCTCAACATCCGCAAGTCAATCAACGTGATTGACTACATTAGCAAAATGAGAAACAAAAACGACATGATCATCTCAACAGATGCAGAAAAAGCATTCAAGATCCAATATCCATTTATGATAAAAACCCTCAATAAAATAGGTATAGAAGGAAAGTACCTCAACATAATAAAGGCCATATATGACAAACCCACAGCCAACATCATACTCAACGGACAAAAACTGAAACCCATCCCTCTCAGAACAGGAACAACACAAGTGTGCTCACTTTCAGCACTCTTATTCCACTTAGTACTGGAGGTGTTGGCCAGAGCAATTCGGCAGGAAAAAGAAATAAAAGGAATCCAAATAGGCAATGAAGAAGTAAAACTCTCACTGTTTGCAGACGACATGATCTTATATACAGAAAACCCCAAAGATTCCATAGAAAAACTATTAGAAACAATCAACAGCTACAGCAAAGTTGCAGGGTATAAAATCAACAACATAAATCAGTAGCATTTCAATATGCTAACAATGAACTAACAGAAAAAGATCTCAAGAACTCAATCCCATTCACGATCACAACAAAAAGAATAAAATACCTTGGGATAAATTTAACCAAGGAAGTGAAAGATCTATACAACAAAAACTACAAGACTTTCTTGAAAGAAATTGATGACATAACGAGATGGAAAGACATTCCATGCACATGGATTGGAAGAATAAACATAGTTAGATGTCTATGCTACCTAAAGCAATCTACAGATTCAACGCCATCCCCATCAGAATCCCAATGACATTCTTTACAGAAATAGAACAAAGAATCCTAAAATTCATATGGGGCAACAAAAGACCCTGAATTGCCAAAGCAATCCTGAGAAAGAAGAACAAAGCTGGAGGCATCACTATCCCTGACTTCAAAACACACTCCAAAGCTACAGTAATCAAAACAGCATGGTACTGGTACAAAAACAGGTGCACAGATCAATGGAATAGAATTGAAAGCCCAGAAATAAAACCACACATCTAGGGACAGCTAATCTTCGACAAAGCAGCTGAGGGCCTACAATGGAGAAAAGAAAGTCTCTTCAACAAAGGATGCTGGAAAACTGGACAGCCACATGTAAAAGAATGAAAATCGACCATTCTTTTTCACCATTCACTAAAATAAACTCAAAATGGATCAAATTAGGCCTGAAACAATAAGTCTTCTAGAAGAGACTATAGGCAGTACACTCTTTGACATCAGCTTCAAAAGAATCTTTTTGGACACCATAACTCCTCAGATGAGGGAACAATAGAAAAAATAAACAAATGTGACTTCATCAGACTAAGACCTTCTTCAAGGCAAGGGAAAACAGGCTTGAAACAAAAAACAGGCCACTAATTGGGAAAAACTATTTACAAGTTATTTATCTGACAAAGGGTTAATCTCCATAATATATAAAGAACTCACACAACTCAACAACAAAAAATCAAACAACCCAATCACAAAATGGGCAGGAGACATGAACAGACATTTCTCCAAAGAAGATATATGGATGGCCAATAGACACATGAAAAGATGCTCATCATCACTAATTATCAGGGAAATGCAAATCAAAACTACACTAAGATATCACCTTACACCCGTTAGAATGGCAAAAATATCCAAAACAAAAAGTAACAAATGTTGGAGAGGCTGTGGAGAAAAAGGAATCCTTATATACTGTTGGTGGGAATGCAAACTGGTGCAGCCACTATGGAAAACAGTATGGAGATTCCTCAAAAAGTTAAAAAAAGAAATACCTTATGAGCCAGCCATCCCACTACTGGGTATCTATCCTAAGAACCTGAAATCAGCAATTCCAAAAGTCCCATGCACCCCTATGTTCATCACAGCATTATTCACCATAGCCAAGTCATGGAACCAACCTAAGTGCCCAGCAACTGATGATTGGACAAAGAAGATATGGTATGTACATACAATGGAATACTACTCAGCCATAAAAAAGGACAAAGTCTTCCCATTCACAACAATGTGGATAGACCTTGAGGGTATTATGTTGAGTGAAATAAGCCAGACAGAGAAAGACGAACTCTGTATGACTCCACTCATAGGTGGTAGTTAACATATAGACAAAGAGAACTGATCGGTGGTTACCAGGGGAAAGCGGGGGTGGTGGGAGGGCACTAGGGGTGAAGTGGTGCACCTATAACATGACTAATAATGATGTACAACTGTAATTTCACAAGGTTGTTAACCATCATAATCTTAAAAAAATAAAATACACCATAAATCCAAAACAAGGCAGACCAAAATAGAAAAGCAAGGCAGAAGAAAATAGGAATAAGTATAAAATTCAGATGGGACAAATGAAAATAAATAGCAAGGTGGCAGATTTAAAGTCAAGCTAACTCATAATCACATTAAATATAAATGGTCTAAACACCCCAATTAAAAGGCATAGATTTTCAGATGGGATATAAAAGCAACAACCAACTATAAACTGCCTAAAGAAACCTACTCTCTATATAAAACAAATAAACTTAAGGTGAAAGGATGGTGCACAATATTTTGAATGTAATTAATGCCACTGAATTGTGCACTTAAAATGGTTAAAAAATTATGTTATATGTCTTTTAAAACAATAAAACAAATAGTAAAATTAAAAAGTGAAAGATGGGAAAATAAACCATGCTAACAGCACAGAAAGGAGTTATCATAGCAGCCCTGACTGCTGTACTTTGATATCATCTTACAAGGTTGGCCCTTGGCTGGTGTCTGGAAACTTAGATTTCAGGAGGGTTTCCACCATTAACTGATATTAGTTGCTTACTATGCCTAATGTTTTTGTACAAACCACGTGGTTTATTCTAAACATTTGCTTTCCTTCTGGCAGTCTGGGATTTGGTTACATGCCAGGCAGGGGTGCCTATGTGATCATCCCCCAGTAAAAACCCCGGGCACTGAGTCTCTAACACCCTCTCTTGGTAGCCAACATTTCACACATGTCGTCACAACTTGTTCTTGGGGGAATTAAACGTGTCCTTTGTGACTCCACTGGGAAAGGACTCGAGAACTTTGCATCTAGTTTTGCTTGAACTTCACCCCATGCGCTTGGTTTATAGATCAAATGCATTCCTAAGCAAACATCTGTCAGCTCTTTTTGAGAAACTGCCCTACTGATTCTGTAATTTATATGAAAATACAAAGGAATTAGAATAAACAAAAGAATTGTGAAAAAAATAACATAGTTGGAAGACCTATACTACCTGGTTTTGAGTTATTTTAAAGCTCAGTTATTAAGACAGTATGATATTTATACAAAAATAGATAAATAGATGAATGGAGTAGAACAGAGCATCCAGAAATAGACCCAAAGATGTGTAATAAATTTATTTTCAACAAAGCTATCAAGGTAATTCAATGAGGGAAAGTACAATCTTTTCAACAAATGATGCTAGAACAATTTGACATCCATACGATTAAATGATGAACTTCAGTCCTTACCACACCATATTTTTTAAAAATTTCAAAATGGAGTAAAGACCTAAATGTAACATCTAAAACTATAACCCTTCTAAAAAACATATAAGGAAATCTTACTGACTTGGCATTTGACAAGGGTTTCTTAATGATAACATAAAAAGCATGAAATATGAAGAGAAGTTTAAAACATGTCATCAAAATTAAAACATTAGAGTGACACCAAGGAAGACAGAAAAGTAGGAAGTGCCCAGGATCTGTCTCTCCACCTAGAAAAAACTGTACCAGCAGAAACTGTCTGATGTAAGTATGGAACTTTAGAGTCTATTTGAATGGGTGCAACTTCCTGGGGAAAACTTGGCTGGTAAACTGAAGTAAATTTTGGTTAATTTCAGTTTAGGACAATGATGGCTACCCATCTTCCACTCACCAGACCTATGGCAAGCAGCCACGTCCATGCTCCTGGTGTGGCTTTCTGAAACCACGGTGGGCAATATGGACCTTGTCTCTCAAATATTGCTGTTTGGTTTTCTGATTGCTGACTGCTGCTTTTGATCACTGAGGTGAAGGCTAGAGGCTGGTCACTATTGTTTTAAACTCCATCAACTGAATTAACTTCCAGAGGATTTAAAGGAATAGTCCCTGAGGTATTTTTTCTTTTCTTTTTTCTTTTCACTATTTCCCCACTTTTGAGAATCAGACATTTAAGGATTAGGACATTCAAAATGAAACGTGTATATAAGGGAATTAGAAGCCACCATGCAAGCCCAGGGAAACATGAAGACTCAGAAAACACCTGAGAGATCTCAAGCTATCTCAGGCTGGTCTCCAGCACAGAGACACCCTTTAACAGCTAAAAACTGACACATTCTGGGAAAGGGGAATAATCTGATGTCCAGAGTTATGACATTATGAAATTTAAATGTCCAGTTTTCAATAACAACAAAAAATCACAAATATACAAAGAAACAGGAAAATTTGGCTCATTAAAGAAACAAAATAAATTGCCACGAACTAACCCTGAAGAACCCCAGACTTCAGACTTCCTAGACAAAACTTTAAAAACAACTTTCTTAGGGATGCTCAAAGAGTTAAAGGAAGGCATGGAAAAAGAGGAAAATGATGTAGGAACAAAATGAGAATATCAAGGAAGAGGTAGAAATTATAAAAAGGAACCAAAAAGAAATTCTGTAACTGAAAATACACTAACTGAAATGAAAAATTCACTAGAAGGATTCAAAAGCAGATTTGAGCAGGCAGAAGAAAGAATCAGCAAACTTTAAAATAAGACCATTGAAATTATTGAGTCTGAAGAATAGAAAGAAAAGAGAATGGGGAAAAGTGAATAGAGCCTAAGTGACCTGTGTGATACCATCAAACAGTCCAACATGTGCATTGCAGGATCCACATGAGGAGAAAAGAGTGAGAAAGGAGCAGAAAGAATATATGAGGAAATAATGGCTTAGAATTTCCCAAATTTGATGTTACATGTAAATCTACAAATCCAAGAAACTCAACAAATTTCAACTAGGATAAACTAAACTACAAAAACCAAAAAAGTCCTATCAAGGCACATTATTGTTAACCTATGAAAAAACAAAGAATCATGAAAGCAGCAAGAGAAGCAGCTCATCATGAGGAGGGGTCCTCAGTAAGATTACCAGCTGGTGTCTCCCGAAAATCTTGGAGGCACAATGCAGTGGGTTAATATATGCAAAGTGCTGAAAGAAGAAAAAAGTCAACTATGGATTCTATATTCAGCAAAACTGTCCTTCAAAAATGAGGGGGAAATTAGGACATTCCCAAATGAACAAAAGCTGAGGGAGTTTTCACCACTAGAGCTATCCTGCAAGAAATGCTAAAGGGAGTTCTGCAGGTTGAAATGAAAGGATGTTAGACAGTAACTCAAAGCTGTATGAAGAAATAAAGATCTCTGGTAAAGGTGGTGACTATAAAACCTAGTGTTATTACAATTTTGCTTTGTAGCTCCATTTTTTATTTCCTACATGATTTAAAAGACAAGTACATAAAAAAGAATTATTAATCTATGTTATTCAGCACAAACTATATACATATGTAGTTTGTGGCACTGATAATAGAAAAGAGGTATAATGAGCTGCACAGGGGCAGAGTTTTTGTATGATATTGAAGTTAAGTTGGTATAAATTCAAATTAGATTACTATAGCTTTCTGATATTCAATTTAATCCCCATGGTAACAACAAAAAGGTAATTATACAATATATACAAAATGAAATGAGAAGGAAATCAAAACATTTCACTACAAAAAAAAAAAAAATCAACTAAACCCAAAAGAAGATAGTAACAGAGGAAATAAAGTACAAAAAAACTATAAGGCATGTAGAAAGCAAAAAGCAAAATAGCAGAATTCCTTCCTTATCAGTTGCTACTTTATGTAAGTGGATTAAACTCTCCAGTCAAATGACAGAGATTAGCTGAATGGACTAAAAACACACGATCCAACACTATGCTTCCTACAAGAGACTCACTTTCAATCCAAAGACATTAAATAGTTTGAAAGTGAAAGAATGTGGAAAAAGATATTCCATGCAAACAGTAAATAAAAGAGAGCTGGAGTGACTATACTAATATCAGACAAAATAGACTTCAAATCAAAAAAGGTTACAAGAGACAAAGAGAGATATCTGTTAATAAAAAGTTCAATACTGCAAGAAGATACACCATTTACGTACTTAATAACAGACCCTCAAACATATGAAGCAAAAGTCGGTAAGATTGAAGCGGGAAATCAATAGTTCCACAAAAATGCTTGGAGACTCTAATAGCTAACTTTCAGTGATGGACAGAACAACCAGACAGATGATGAGTAACGAAACAGAGGAGTTTAACAGCACAATAAACCAACTAGACCTAACAGACATAAGCAGAACACTCCACTCAAACAGCAGAATACATGTTCTTCTCAGGAGCACATGGGAAATTCGCTAGGATAAACCAAAAGTTAGGCTACAAAACAGGTCTCAATAGATTTAAAAAGATTCATACAATGTATTTTCACTTATACCAAGAGGATAAAGTTATAAATCAGTGACAGAAGGAAAAGTGGAACGTTCACATATATGTGGAAATGAAACAACATACTCAAACAACAGGTCAAAGAAGAAATCACTAGGGAAATAAAAAATTATTTAGAGTCAAATGGAAAAGAAAACACAACATACCAAACCTTGTGGGATACCACAAAAGCAGTACTCAAGGGAAATATATAGCTGTAAATGCATACATTAAAAAGGAAGAGAGCTGGCTCTGTGGCCGAGTGGTTAAGTTTGTGTGCTCCACTTTGGCAGCCCAGGGTTTCATCGGTTCAGATCCTGGGTGTGGACCTAGCACCACTCATCAAGACATGCTGAGGCAACGTCCCAGATACAGAGCCAGAAGGACCTACAACTAGAATATATAACCATGTCCAGGGGGCTGTGGGGAGAAGAAGGAGGAGGAGGAGGAGCAGGAGGAGGGGGAGGGGAAGGGGGACGAGGAGGGAGAAAGGGGAAGAGGAAGAGGAAGAAAAAGGGTGGAAACAGATATTAGCTCAGGTGCCAACCTTATGAAAAAAAAATTTTTTTAAAAAGGAAGAAACATCTCAAATTGATAACCTAACTTTTCAATTTAAGGAACTAGAAAAAGAAGAAGAAACTAAACCCAAAGCTAGCATAAGGAGAGAAATAATAAAGACTAGAGTGGAGTTAAACAAAATAGAGAACAGAAAGATAATAGAGAAAATGAATGAAACCAAAAGTTGCTTTTCTACATACATCAACAAAATTGACAAAATTTTAGATGGAATGAGGAAGAAAAAAAGAGAAAAGATGCAAATAACTAAAATCATAAATTAAAGTGGGACATTACTACCAACCTTACAAAGATATAAAGAATTATGAGTACTATAAACAATTGTATGTCAACAAATTAGATAACAGAAAAAATGGACAAATTCCTTGAAACAGACACTTACCTAAAATGACTCAAGAAGAAACAGAAAATCTCAACAGACTTATAACAGGTAAAGAGATTTAATTGATAATTAAAAACCTCCCAACAAAGAAAAGTCTTGGACCAGATGGCTTTACTGGTAAATTCTACCAAACATTTAAAGGAGAATTTAACAAAAATCCTTCTCAAACTCTTCCAAAAATTGAAGAGGGGGTAATACTTCCTAACTTATTCGATGAGGCCAACATTACCCTGATACCAAAACAAGATAAAGACATCACAAGAAAAGAAAATTATAGACCAATATCCCTTATGAATATATATGTAAAAATTCTCAACAAAATATTACCCAATCAAATCCAACAGCATATTAAAAGGACTATTCACCATGATGAAGTGGAAGTTATCCAAGGAAAGCAAGAGTGGGTCAAAATAAGAAACTCAATCAACGTAATACATCATAAAGAGATGGAAAGACATTCCATGCACATGGATTGGAAGAATAAACATAGTTAAGATGTCCATTCTACCTAAAGCAATCTACAGATTCAACGCCACGCCAATCAGAATCCCAATGACATTCTTTACAGAAAGAGAACAAAGAATCCTAAAATTCATATGGGGCAACAAAAGACCCTGAATTGCTAAAGCAATTCTGAGAAAAAAGAACACAGCTGGAGGCATCACAATCCCTGACTTCAAAACATACTACAAAGCTACAGTAATCAAAACAGCATGGTACTGGTACAAAAACAGGTGCACAGATCAAAGGAACAAAATTGAAAACCCAGAAATAAAACCACACATCTAGGGACAGTTAATCTTCGACAAAGCAGCTGAGGGCATACAATGGAGAAAAGAAAGTCTTTTCAACAAATGGTGCTGGGGAAACTGGAAAGCCACATGTAAAAGAAGGAAAATTGACCATTCTTTTTCACCATTCACCAAAATAAACTCAAAATGGATCAAAGACCTAAAGCTGAGACCTGAAACCATAAGGCTTCTAGAAGAAAATGTAGGCAGTACACTCTTTGACATCAGTATTAAAAGGATCTTTTTGGACACCATGTCTTCTCAGACAAGGGAAACAATAGAAAGAATAAACAAATGGGACTTCATCAGACTAAAGAGCTTCTTCAAGGCAAGGAAAAACAGGATTGAAACAAAAAAACAACCCACTAACTGGGAAAAAAGATTTGCAAGTAATACATCCGACAAAGGCTTAATATCCATAATATATAAAGAACCCACACAACTCAACAACAAAAAATTAAACAACTCGATCAAAAAATGGGCAGGAGACATGAACAGACATTTCTCCAGAGAAGATATACGGATGGCCAATAGGCACATGAAAAGATGTTCATCATCCCTGATCATCAGGGAAATGCAAATCAAAACTACACTGAGATATCACCTTACACCCATTAGAATGACAAAAATAACCAAAACAAAAAGTAACAAATGTTGGAGAGGCTGTGGAGAAAAACGAACCCTCATACACTGCTGGTGGGAATGCAAACTGGTGCAGCCACTATGGAAAACAGTATGGAGATTCCTCAAAAAACTAAAAATAGAACTACCATATGAGCCAGCCATCCCACTACTGGGTATCTATCCAAAGAGCTTGAAGTCAGCAATTCCAAAAGTCCCATGCACCCCAATGTTCATTGCAGCATTATTTACAATCACCAAGACATGGAAGCAACCTAAGTGCCCATCAACAGATGATTGGATAAAGAAGATACGGTATATATATACAATGGACTACTACTCAGCCGTAAAAAAGAACAAAATCGTCCCATTTGTAACAACATGGATGGCCCTTGAGGGAATTATGTTAAGTGAAATAAGCCAGATAGAGAAGGACAATCTCTGTATGACTCCACTCATATGAGGAATTTAAACCTGTGGACAAAGAGAACAGATTAGTGGCTACCAGGGGAAAGGGGGCGTGGGGGTGGGCACAAAGGGTGAAGGTTTGCACCTACAACATGACTG
>NC_060281.1:93361832-93378354 GCF_021613505.1 Equus quagga | reverse complement strand
CTTTCTTTTTTTTTAAAGATTGGCACCTGAGCTAACATCTGTTGCCAATCTTCTCTTTTTTTTCTTCTTCTTCTCCCCAAAGCCCCCCAGTACATAGTTGTATATCCTAGTTGTGAGTGCCTCTGGTTGTGCTATGTGGGATGCCACCGCAACCTGGCCTGATGAGTGGTGCCGTGTCCGCGCCCAGGATCTGAACCGGTGAAACCCTGGGCCGCCGAAGAGGAGCACACGAACTTAACCACTCGGCCATGGGCTGGCCCCTGAATACCTTGTTTTCAAGGTGGTAAATAAATAGCACCTTGTTCTAAGGTGCTAAGTTTTTGGGAAATTTGTAACACAACCATAAATAACACAGTTGAATAAGTCAACGACTTTTCACAAACAGAACACATTAATAATGAACACAGATCAAGAAACAGAACATTAACAACATCCCTGAGGCACCCCCCTCTACTTTCCAGTCACAAAATCCACGAAGCACAAGAACCAACCTACCTTTTTACCATAGATTAGCTTTGTCTACTTTTATACTTTAAATGAATGCATCACACAATATGTGTTCTTTTTGTGTCTGATTTCTTTTATTCAACATTATGTCTGTGAGATTCCCCCATGATATTATAGGTAGTTTTTGATCATTTATTCTCTTTGCTTTATAGTATTCCATTGTGTGATCATACGACAATTTATTCATCCATTCTGCTGTCAATGGGCATTCGGGTGGTTTCAATTTGGGAGTTATTATAAATACTATGAATGCTCTGGTTTTAATACATGTCTTCTGGTGAACATATCTATATATTTTTGTTGGGCATGTACCTGGAAGTAGAATCGCTGGGCCACAGAATATTCCTCTATATCTTTTTAATTCTTGAGATGTGATCAATTGTTTCTTTGTGATCTGAGTGATCATTCCAACACCTAAGTTAATTGCGGATCTGTTTCTGCTGTTTTGTGTCTTCTTCTACCCTGTTACGCCTTATTTCCTTGTGTGATTGGTTGATTGTGAGCTACTCATTTCCTTGGAATATTACTGAGGAGACATTTTTGAGGTGCAGGATTAAAGTGCCTCTCTCCAAAAATCACTGCAAACTATTCATGGCTTGGAGTTTTATGGATAAGCTAGAAGATCCAAACTTGGGGGGCTGGCCCTGTGGCTGAATGGTTGGGTTCACGTGCTCCACTGTGGCGGCCCGGGGTTTCGCCAGTTTGCATCCTGGGCTCGGACATGGCACCGCTCATCAGGCCATGCTGAGGCGGCATCCCACATGCCACAACTAGAAGGACCCACAACTAAAAAAAAAATACACAACTATGTATCTGGGGGCTTTGGGGAGAAAAACAAACAAAAAAAGATGCAAATTTGGCTTGCCAGTGTATACAAGGCCTGGCTTATGGTTCCATCTTCTTAGAGAGAGGTCTGCGCTCCTTGCCTTACTCTGTTAACCATCCAAGCCACTCTCCGTGATGTCCCCTGGGGGTGGGGCTGCATTACTGGTGAGTCATCCCAATCCTGAGGGTAATGAGGTTTGGGGTCCCACCTTTATGCAAGCAAGGTCTCCTGTTAGATTCCCCAACCTTGGGCAGGATCTGTGTTTTTTCTTCTCTCCATGTCCCTCCTTTGGGGGCTCAGACAGGAGGGACATTGGCTACCAGGGGCATGTTTTGCTCATGATGGAGCAGGAAGCTTCCAGAAGAGCAAGTGATGCCTCCTTGGAAGGGCTAGTTACAAAACTCACGCCATGTCATTTCCATCTACATTCCATTGGCCAAAACAAGTGATATGGCTAAGCCTAAAAAATGCCATGAGAAAGTATACTTCATCTCAATAGTGGGATGGGGTAGAAAATAAATGTTACTTGAATAATAATCCAAACTATCTCTACCCATACTTCTGGTCACAAATATTCATTGTACTTCTGCATGAAAGACTATGGGAGAGGTCTCCTCCCAGCCTGAGACCTTAAAACTTCCATCAGTCACAGCACCAGGACTGAAGTCCGGGATCTCTTGATCAACATCAGCTAGGGTGGGACTCTCCTTGACCCAGAGATCTATATACTAAAAATACAAGTTGTTTGCCCCCTACCCCTGTCCCAATCACCCAACATACAGTGGTAGAAAAGAGACAGGAAAATTGCAACAAATTCTCCCAGTAGCAAAGAAGGGGAATGGCAAGGTGGAAGAAGGGGAGGCACACTTAAGTCATTTCAACATACAAATTTGGGGGGGACACAAACATTCAGACCATAGCAGTGGGCTTTCCATGTATTTGATTCCACGTGCCAAAGTCATGAGTCAACTCTATGTGCCAAAAACCACACCCAAAATCATTTTCAAGACATGTCCCTGAAGTTCCTTTGAGTACATTAGGCTTCTACATAAGCATATTTTTAATCTTTTAGGAGCACTCTTATGCAGCTGAAAGGCTCTACCAGATGCCACCCTAACAAAGTGTGTTACAGCCCTGCCTTGAATTGGTATTTAGCCTGAGTCCATGTCTTACTTGCCAGGTTTTGATAGGGACTTCTTCCTGAGGTTGTATGGGTAATGGCCTTACACTTGATTAATTTAGAAACAGTTTCATTTTCCTATGCTGCAACTTTTGCACTCTCTCCATTGCTTCTAAATTCAGCTTGCAAATCGATCAATTCTTTTCCGAGTGCATGTTTTTTTTTTGGTGGAAGCTTATCAAATGAAGCTAGAAGCAACCAACTCATGTTTTCAACATTGGCCTTATTCTTCTCACTGAATGATGCACAGTTCATTAGTTACATTTTCTCTCTTCTAAGTCACTGTAGGTTCACTGTAGTAAACCTAGTTGGTTTAGCAGGGCTGTCATAACAAAGTACCGCGGACTGGGTGGCTTAAACAACAGACATTTATTTTCTCACAGTTCTGGGGGCTAGAACTCCAAGCAGCTTCTTTTTCCTGAGTCCTCTCTCCTTGGCTTATAGATGGTCATCCTCTCCCCAGGTCCTCACATGGTCTTCCCTCTGTTTCTGTGTCCTAATCTCCTCTTCTAATAAGGACACCAGTCACATTGGATTAGGGCCCACCCCAATGACCTCATTTTAACCTAATCACCTCTTTAAAGACCCTATCATCAAATACGGTTGCACTCTGAGATACTGGAGGTTAGGATTTCAACAGATAAATTTTGAGGGGACACAATTCAACCCGTAACATTTACTGCAGGAAATTTTGTGAATTAATAATGCAGATTTCCATTTTTTTCAGCTTTCTTTAAGAGTTTCTTACTACCCATCACCTGGTCCCAAAGCAATGCCACATATTTTTTGTTCCTGTTATAAAATTATATCATTTGTAGGTACCAGTTTCTGTAGCAGTCAATGTTACCAGAATAATGCTATGTAACAAACAACCTCAACATCGCTGGGGTTTATAACCACATTTATTTATTTATTTTTCCCACTGACAGGTTTGTGGGTCAGTTGAGGTTTGGATCAACTTGGCTAATCTGACATCCAGGCTTCACGTTGGGCTTGGATCTTCTTTACATGCTCCAATCTGAGCTCCCAGATGAAAAGGCAGTGGCTACCAGGGACATGTTGTAGTCATGGACACCACAGAAATGCAAGGATGAAAGCCAAACAACACAGGACGTTTAAACCCTTACTTGTATCATGCCTGCTAACATCCAACCAGCCGAAGTCACAGGGCCAAGCCTGAAACCAAGGGCTGAAGAGGCACCCTCAGTACGTCACAAAACCACAGCAAGAGTATGGATGAATAGAACTACTACAGGGGATTAAGACAGGATCAATAATTCAGTCTGCTACAAATCTAACTGTTTGTACCCTTTTCTCAGATGATGCTTGGATTTTGCTTTTAGAATCCAAAATCCTTAAATCCATTTATTCCACTCCTGACTGACATACTATAGTTTTCATATATTTTAATTCTGACATATTTTTAATCTCAGAAGGCATCATTATTGCGTTTGTGTTATACAGTCAACTTTCATTTAGATTTACCAACACACTCTTCTTGTTGAATGTTAGTCTTCCTACATCTCTGATCTTCCATTTGAGATTATTTTATTTTTGCCTGAAGAAAATCCATTAGTATTTCCTTTGGTTCAAGTCTACTGGTAATGAATTTTCTCAGATCTTGTTTGCCTGCAAATGTCATCATTCTCTTTCATTTCTAAAGGAATTTTTTTGCTGGATATAAAATCTAGGTTAGCAGTTATTTTCTTTTCGCACTTTGAAGATATGATTCTGTGTTCTGGCTTCTATTGAGAGGTCAGTTCTCAGCTTAATTATTGTTCCTTAGAAAGTAATCTGTTTTTTTCCTTCTGGATGTCCTTAAGTTTTTAGTTTTAGTTTTCAGCAGTTTTGCTAAGATATGCCTAAGTGTAGTATGCTTTTTATGAATTCAGATTGAAGTTGTAACGCTTCTGGAGCCTCAGGCTTGATCTATTTCATTAGTTTTCAAAAAACTCCAAGCCATTATCTCTTCAGACACTGCTTCTGCCTCACTGTCTCCACCTCTAGGACTCCAGTTCCATGTATATTAGACCTTCTTACTGTATCCTCTATATTTATCTATATTCTGTATTTTCTGTCCTTTTATCTCTCTGCTTTAATTTGGATATATTCTTCTCACCTGACTCCAGCTTCATTAGTTTCCTCTTTTTGCCAGCGTATAACCTACTATAAAACACTATCCATTGAATTCTAAATTTCAACGATATTTTTCAGTTCTAGGATTTCCATTTGGTTCTTTTTTTATAGTTTGCAGGTTAGTGGTAAAATTCTCAATCTTGTCTTTCATCCTCTAAACCATATTAAGCATAGTCCTTTAAAAGTCTTTGGGAAAACTCCATTATCCAGATCTCCGATAGGTCTGTCTGTCTGTTATTTCTCTCAGTTTACAATCATTTGTCTTACCTCCTCGGATGCCTGTTTATTCCTGATTGAGTGCTGATCACTGCGTATGAACAACTGTAGAAGTAATTTGAGGTCTATTGTAAGGTTATCTCTCTCCCAGGAGTATTTATGTTTGCTGCTGGCAAGGACAGACATGATTCAAATGGGGTCCCAAACAATTTGTGGTCCTCAAAAAATACATTAAGGTATCTCCTTGGTGGTTCCCAGACTCCAAACTTTGTCCTCCTCAGGCTAGAGGGTGTTAAAAGTGCTGTTTAGGGTCCCAGCTTCTCAGCCACTCCTCTGGAATTGGCAGGGGACCCTCAGGAAAAAGCAGCCCAAACACCAGGCTAACCTCTTTCCTCTCCTCTCTCTCTCGGATATTGGCCCCATAATTATTCCGCTGCCTTGTTAATTCTATGATGCTTTCTGGAAACAGCAGTTCTCTGTGGACTGTTTAATTTCACTTATCAGAAAGCCCATGAGAATTTGACTTTAGATATAACATGTTGTTTCCTGTGCCAGTTATTGAGTTTTGTCTTTCAGCTCTATCTTCCCTTCTCCCTTCCAGAAACGACTTTGTGATGCTGGGGCTAAGACTCTGAAAACCGTATTTCTGTGCTGGCAGATATGCCCTGTTAGACTCTCCCCATACAGATGCTGGAGAGCCATTACAGGGTCTGCTCCTGTGAGCATCACCCCAGCTACTCTTCTTCAACAGAGCAGAGCAGATTCTTCCCACAGAAGAGGCTGAATCTGGTCTGAGGTTTTTCTACAACTTGCAGAACCAGCTTCAATGCACCTCCTCCTCAGAGGTCCTGGTCCCAGCTCCACAGCTCCTCGTCGGCAATGTACATTCAAGTTCCTTTGGGACCCTTCTCAGAGGTCTGTGTCCCAGCCCCACAAGACCCCTCTTGTAGGCTTAGAGACCCTAGCCCCAGCTGACCAACCCCTCTCCCCAGAGGTCTGAGTTCCAGCTCTGCAGAACCCTCCCTCTAAATTGGAATATTTCCAATTTCTTCCTATTCATCCCTGAGTTCTAGAGGCGGTAGCTTCTTCTTATGCTTGTACTTTCATGATAACTTGGGGTTCTTATTTCATGTTAGCTATGGTTTATGTTCAGTTCCTTCTGTTCAAATAGCTGGTGTGGTTTTTGTCTTCTGACTGGATTCTGACTGACATAGTTCCCATCCTTGTCCTTCCTCTAGTCTCATTTTGTTTACCTCACAAGATGATTAGAAATTTTGGACCCAGAATGTTATGCCAAGGCTTAACTGTACTCTATTACGTTTTGCACTTCTAGAATTTCTACTTGTTTTTTTTTTTTTAATCTGTTTGGTCATTCTTTATAGTTTCAGGTTTTCTGAATGTACTTTTATCCCCCATATGTGTTTTTAAGTTTGTCATTTAACTTTTCAAACACATTTTATAAAGTAACAAAGCCTCTTTGTGATGACTTCATTTTCTCACTCTCTCTGAGTCTGTATCTGCTTCTTGGTCCTCCTGGTTTTTCTGGTGGCACCTTGTTTCCCTGAGTGGGTTTTTTGTTTGTTTTGTTTTGTTCACCACGAGCTGTTCACTTTCCTTGGAATTTTATTTGTAGGATGAAGGTATGCAAGAATAACCATAGAACAGATATCTGGGTGGAATATTAAAGTGCATATGCATAGTTATTACCAAGTTGTTCTCCTGATACCCTTGCCAACACAGATTTATCAAAGTTTTTGACCTCTACTGATTTGATAGGTTAAAAAAAGTATATATGTGTAGCGTGTATATAAATACATAAATACATAGATATAATTAGTGTAGTTTTAATTTGCCTTTTGCTGATGAGTGAAGCTGGGCATTTTTTTCATGTTTAAGAATCAGTTGTATTTCTTTTTTTTTTTTTTTAGTTTTGATTCTCTTTTTTTGGTGGTTTACATTCCTCATAGTCTTTCACTGTGATTATCTTCCTCACGTGTCATGTGCTCATATTTTTCTTAAGATTAACAACCTTGTGAAATTTCAGTTGTACATTATTGTTAGTCATGTTGTAGGTGCACCACTTCACCCTTTGTGCCCTCCCCCCACCCCCGTTTCCCCTGGTAACCACCAATCAGTTCTTTGTCTATATGTTAACTTCCACCTATGAGTGGAGTCATACAGAGTTCATCTTTCTCTGTCTGGCTTATTTCACTTAACATAATTCCCTCAAGGTCCATCCATGTTGTTGCGAATGGGATGATTTTGTCCTTTTTTATGGCTGAGTAGTATTCCATTGTATATATATACCATAACTTCTTTATCCAGTTGTATTTCTTTTTTATGCATTATTTGTTCATTTGTTTTTGCCCACTTTTCTATTCGGTTCTTGGTCTTATTGAGTTGGGGGATCTCATCATTTCTATTGTGAAGATAAGAAATCAGCACAAAGGGTTGAAAGTTTTTTTCAGGATTACTTGGGCCATTACCCACAGCGGTGAGAATATTAGAATCCTTTTCAAGTCAGAATGTTTAGTTCCTTTACAGGTGTAGACACCAGACGAGGTCCTGACTTATTAACAAGCCTATCATTCTGCTTAACCACAATTCTCTTAAAATAATTTCTCCTAAGGTGTAAATGTTTAGTTTTGACTCAAAAAAGCCCTGGGGTGGGGGGAGGATGGTGATTTAGGGAATGATACCCTTAATACTAAAGAATTTTTATGATATTTGGGGTAAAGGGTACTTGGGGTCATAGACATTATTGTCAAAACAGAGAGACTTGGGAAACGTAGTATTAAAGCAAAACTCGGCTCTCCTGTTAGGTGATGAGGCCACCGAGGCTGAAAGGGCAGTCTGCCGAGGCCTCGGCTAACAGTGGGAAAGAGAGTGAAGTTGGTAGTGAACAGCCTGTTCTTTACCACGTCATTGGCTCCTAAGTTGTGAAGCTGGTGTGCAAACAACTGCACACCACTCTGTTAGTCCCAGCGGGCCACCACTCCTGAACATCACCAGCGGGCAAGGTGAAGCAGAGGGGAGGACGCGGATCCCGCCGTGGGAGCGGGACGCCGAGCCGGAGGCCTCGCTCCCTCACCACCATCTTTGATGCCGCTGAGCCACCTGCGTGCAAAACGCCTCTTCAAACGGTGCCTCGGGAAACGGCCGACCGCTGCGCAAGCCCGCTGTGGACTCTAGTCCGGACCAGCGAGTACTATCGTGGGAGCAGAGGCAATCCTGGGGACCCTCACTGGCCTGCGGTTGGCCACCGGCTGCCAGCCGTGCTCTTCACAAAGGACGCTCGCGGGCGCCTGACTTAAAACGCGTCCCTGAACTCAGCCGTCCAGAGGCCGAGGAAGGACTTCGCCTGCCGCCCACCCCGTACTCACGAAAGGCTCCCGGCAACGGCAGTCCAGGAACTCGGTTGACTTCCCCCGAAAAGCGCCCCCCGGGCACCGGCTGAGGGCGGCCCACGCCTCGTCAGCGCGCCGCGCCACCTGCCCGAGCGTGGCCCCTGCAGCCAGCGCCCGGCTCCACCTTCCCGCGCACACCTGCTCCGGCGGCGCCGCGCACGTGCGCACCCCCCGGCAGGGGCTGGAGGGGGCCGGGAGTGCGGCTACGCGCGGACTACTTTTCGCGGACCCTCAGGCGGCGGGCGGAGGGATCCCGCGCAGGATCTTCGCGGAGGGGAGCGCGTGCGGGATGCGGCCGTCAGCAGTGCGCCTGCGCGCCTGCCTCAGGCACCCGCCGCCTCAGGGACCCGCCGCATCCGTCTCTGCCTTGGCCCGCGCCGGCTGTGGCGCGGATCCTCCCCATCGGCTTCCAGCAGCACTTCCAGGTGAGGCCCGGGCGCCGAGGCCCAGGCAGGCAGGCCCTTAGGCGACCCGCGCGCTCCGTCCTGTCCGCCGCTTCCCCACTTCCCGGGGAACCCGGCTGGGGCGGCCAGCGGCCCACGACCCCGACCCCAGTGGGCAGGGCAGGGGCAGGAGGCTGGCGTCGGAGCGCCGGCTGGTGCAGCGGGAGGCGCGGGGCCGCACGTGCGGCCCCACCAGCTGTGCTGTCGCCGAAACCCGTTATCCGGCCCCGACAGTCGGCGCCGGGAGGTCATAGCCGGAGAGCCCTTCTCGGCGGCCCGCACCGCCGCGGGGCTGCGTCGAGGGTCCGGGACCGACGGCTGCCGGCGTGCCCTGGAGCCCTCGGAGAGCCGGCCGGCCAGAAGCCCCCTCGGAGTCGCCGCCCTAGCACCTGCCTTGCGGCCGCCGCTCGGTGCTAGCCTCAGGGAAGGAGCTTCGAGTTGTGCGACCCAAGAGGCAAACGCATCGCGGCGTGCTTTAAAAGAGCCTTTCAATACAGTGACACCCCAAAGTTTAGCTTTTTAGGGAGGTTCCGGTTTGTTTGCCTCGGGGCAGTAGAGATTGGCCTCCTGTGTGTGAAGAGGAGTTCAGTACAGGCGCCGTGCGCAGGGCTTGCCTCGCATCGGCACGGGCCGCGCCCGAGAAGGCCGGTAGGACTCTCATTCACGGGAGAGGAGATGGGGCTGGATGGACAGAAGCCGCCGACTCTGTCCTAAGTGCTTTGTGTTAGGTCATCACAGTCCTATAAGACACGCATGACTTTCCCACATAACACATGATGGGACCGAGGCACAAAGATGTCACACAAGTGACGCGTCTTCAGTCGTTCAGCGAGTAAGCGGTCTGCAGACTCGGGTATTTGACTACACAGCTGTATAGCAAGGAATGCGGTGCATTGAAAGGTCATGTTGCCGCAACACAGAGCTCATTTAACTGTATCCAGATGAGAAAGGCCCTGGGAGTCAGAGAGTGACCCTTCAAATCCTCCCATTCTGCAGATTGGAAACTGGATACCGAGAGCGTCCTGCCACGGCCACTTGGTTGGTGACACAGCTGGGGTTGTGTGGGGTGGAAGTCTCCTGAACACCCATCTCCTGCCTGGGCTCCATTCCGCCACTAAACTGGGCTGGTTGCCAGTAATGGGAAAAGGCAGAACACTACTACTGCTGATAATTATATCATAATGTAGTTATTTATTCAGCCATTTCTCTTGCTAATCACTATACTATTTATGTTGTAAATCTCAATTAATTTAATCCTCATGATAACTGGAGCGCAGAGAGGTTGAATAATCCAGGTGAAATTACACAGCTAGTATGTGACAGAGCTTGGGTTCTAACCCAAGTATTTGACTGCAAAGGCTGTGTGTTACCTGCTATCTAAATATGTTCTCTTTAAAAACCTGGGAAGTAGTAAGGCATTTTAAATTCCCGTTGAAGTTCATAATGTCTTGAAGGGATATATTGTATCTGGAAAACACTTGTGGCTTGTCACACACAGGCCTTGTGAATGGAACTCTGTGGTTTGTGTTCTGTAGCATTAACTGGGTGTTGAGGCTACTCTGTACTCCTTGTTTCTCTCTTGTGCACACTCTCCCTTCACTGCAGATATTTCGAAACTTCCATCTGTTCCTTAAATCCCTGATCCTGCTACTCCCCCAGGCTGCCAGCTGATGATTGGAGAAACAGACTCTGGAAACTGGCATGTTCCTCAGCGTCATGCCTGCAGCCTTACAAACTTGTCTGCGGTTGCCTGACTTCCTTTTACCTCAAAAGTGAGGCTCTTTCTCTTTTCTGTGTCCATCTTGCATCCTTCCTCCCTTTAACTGGGCCTTGCTCAGTAGCATCTTCTTTTTCCCATCTTTTTATCCATTCCCTCTTGGTGGCTTCTTCCTATTTGTGTCAACCATGCTCATATCTTCCATATTTACAAAGAAACTCTTCCTCTCTCCTGACCCTTGAACCTCTTAGCTCACAGCCACATGTCGTGAAAGAATTGCCTTATCCTTTCATCACTTCCCTTATGTTCCTCAATAATCTTATCTGGCTTTTGTCCCCACTGTTCCCCTCCATCTCTTCTTGACAAGGTCACAAGTCATCGTGCAGACTCTTTTGTTAAGGACCAGATAGGATGTATGTTAGGCTTTGAGGGCCACATCTTGTCTCTTGTTGCATATTCTCTTTTTTTAACCTGCTAAAAAATGTAAAACCCATTTTTAGTTGGGCCATACAAAAACAGGCTGTAGTTTGCCAACCCCACTATAAAAAATAAACTCAAACCCTCAGCATCACCAACATCTCCCTTGACTTTCCAGCTGCATTTGATGCTGCGCTTTACTGCCCTGCTGCTTTCATTATGCCACAGTCTCCCGGGCTTCCTCTCTGCCTGCACCTGTTTCCTTTGTGGGCTCCTCTTATGCGTGAGCCTGGGGTCTGTCGTGAACCCCTTTGTCTTTTCATTCAGTGTACATCTGCACATGCTCAGTGTTCCCAGGCAGGCCGCATATTCTTGCTGAGCCTCAGAGATGTGTGTAGGAGAGGCAAGAGCACAGATGGAGGCCAAATGGAAGGGTTTGAATCTGGACTCAGGCACTTACTGCATGCAAATTTGGGCAACTTTTATAACCTTTTTGTGCCTCTATCTCTACATCTATAAAATAGAGATAAATATAGTTCTTACCTCATAGAGTTATTATAAGGTTTTGAGTTAATAAATGTGATAAATGTAAAGTGTCTCACAGTGTCTGGTACATAATCACGCGCTGCGTTCCTGTCAGCGGTTATGGCCATTAAGACAGATGTGTGTTGGAGAAGGCTGTTGGATGATCCGTGGGTTCCTCAGACAAATTGTATTCAGAAATAGGGTTCCTCTTTCTCCCCAAATGTGTATCTTCTTCAGTTTCCAGCCAGGAACCTAGGAGACATTCCAGAGTCCTCCTTATCTTGTTGGGTCTTCCTTCTATTTATTTTTGGCATTATTCTGCCATTCTTCTGATGACGAGCACTGCCCTGGACTATGCCAACATTCCTCACTTAGATGACTGCACTTACTTTGTCTTTGGTTGTCTGCTTCCAGTCTTGCCTTCCTGTGATCCATTCTCTAGCACACAGGCAAAGAGGTCTTCTCAGAGGATAAACATCTGCTTAAAGGCTGTGAGTGAATGGTTTCTTGTTGCCTCCAGAATGAAAATGCCCGACTCCTAAGTGCCCTGTAAAGTCCTGCCTGATCCAGCATCTGCTCAGCAATCTTGCACTCCCCTTCTTGCTCTCCAGGACCTTCTCTGGAGCCTGACACTCTTTCCCCTGGGCTTTTGCACATGCTGTTGCCCCTTTCCAGAACACATTCTTCCCTTCACCGACCAAGCACTGCTTAGTCTTCTGGTATCTGCTTAAGTGACACTCTCTCTGAAAGCTGTCCCTGACTTATCAGAGTTAGGAGCCCTTCCTCTGTACCCTCATGGCCTTTGATGCTTCCCTTAATGATGGCCTCCATCCCATGATCTTATTCATTTTCCCTCCTGGACCACAAGCTCGAGTTCAGGATCTACTCTTATTTGCAATTGTATTCCCACTGCCTGATACATAATAGGCCCTCAGATCTTTAAAGGAATGAAACCACTTTCATAATAAAATGTTTGTGTGATCAGTGACTGATTAGTTATAATGTAGATTGTCTAATGACAAGGTTTGTAGGCTTTTCCAGGCCCACCAGACTGCTCACCTGTGACCGGTTACCGTAAGTCTGCTTTATTAAGAGTGCTCTGGCTTGTCTCACTGACTTTGCTTTGTTTCTGCCTCACCTCTGTCCACCTGTTCACTCCCCCAAACCAAAAGTTCCTTAAGAAAAGAAAGTGGAAATCACTTCTCCAGTTGTACACCATTAGGAAGGAGAGAATATAGACCAGTGAATGATAAAATATCAGTTCTATTCCTTTAAACTTAGTTTTTCCTGTAGATCTTGGTTTCTGTGCCATGCATAGAAAAATAATCCTAGACACTTTACAATTGTGAATCTAATGGTAGGAATATTAATTTTTTGTTTTTTAACTCTGGTTTGTTTCATATGAAAATTCTCGGACCAGATTTCCCCCAGAGGAAAAACAGCAGTTTTATAGTGGTCAGTGGGGAAAAAAGAAATCAACTTTTCAGGAGTGCACCTAGAACACAAGCTGTGCTTTTATGTATAGTGCATTGTAATAAAGCATCCCTTCCACTTCAGCTTAAGATTGTAGTGCTTTATTTAGTTTTATTTATCTTGTCACCCTGGTTTTGAGAGGAGAACTGGTTCTGCAGAAATATTTTTCTTGTATTACACGTACTATTTGAACTATTTTCAGATTCAGATATCTGAGTTTGAAGGTGGTGGTTGTTCGTGATACCTGAGAATGGAAAAAAGCTAAAGGGCTAAGAATTGATGACACCTTGATTCAGAAGAGGAATGGCTGAAGCATTCACTGGCACAGAAATTCTGTTATGAGCCCTAGGTAATTTTCTCCCAGCTGTATCAAAAAGCAGCAGCTAGTTTGTCAGAGTTTTGAAATGTAGTACAGCTCCATACACAGAGAACATATAAACGTGTTCCCTCAAGATTGTGGTTATGTAGCATATCTCTGAGGTGATGTCCTTAACAGACACAGAGTCTGCAAACTACGAGCTATGTAAATTATAGCAGCAAGGTGGTCACTGGTCTTAATCAGTGTTTCTCAGTCTGGACTGGGAGTTTAAGACCACCTCTCCAGGCGCTCACCTCAAACGTTCAATCGGAAGCTCTGAGAGGTGGGGGTGGGACTTTGGCATTTCTTCCCAAGTGAGTCTCGCTTGCAGCTAGGTTGAACCAGTCATTATTCGTAATTAAAGAGGTCAATGTTGGAAGCCTTTTACACGTGAGGAGGGAAGGCACAACTCTAAGGAGTAGATTGAGCTTGGACTGAAAACAGTTCATGAGCCCCTGTGTCTCCTGGAGAGGCTGCCAGGGTGTCACTCTGAAAGGGAACACTATCCACAGCCCAGCACATGTTTGGTTTATTTTGCAACCTTATTTTGTGGAATGGTTTTTGATATACTAAGACACACAGTGGTAGGCTCATTGTGTTCTAAAATTGTACATCTATGTAAAACCTTTTTTAAGTTCTTGTGTAAGCTGTCAAATTTTCCCTCTTGGCAGACTGATGATCTTTGTCTTGGAAGTAGATCCACCTTCTCACTTTCTTATTTACAAGGTAAGGAAAGGAACCACTTGCTCACCTGGGGAGTCTGGGGGGTGAGCCTTTGTGAGAGTACCCACAACAGTAGCATGGTGAGCGACCACATACATTAAATGAACTTGAATAGGACCTCTTTGGAAGAACAATTCATCACCATACAACACATTTAAATATTCAAAATCCCTAAGCTGCACAAGATTCCCAGTACTTCTTGAATTTATTGGGTTGAAAGAGTTATCAAGTCCTAGGAGGATCTTAGTCAGGGTTCCTCTCCACCAGGTTCTTGAGCATTCTGTAGCTGGGGCAAAATTCTTTCTGGAGCAATCTTTTTAAAGCAATACATATACATGGGGAGCATAGCCCCAGATAGCAAGTATAATTGAAGATTAAAGCCTTTCTGTTCAACCTCTGGGTCTCTCTCTCCAGAAGAAACCACTATTAACGAAACCATTATATCTTTCAAAAAATGGTTAAAAGAATCCTACTGTAAATATTCTCCTGCCCTTTGCTTTTGTAACTTAATACAGTCTGAAGATCTTTCTTTTAAGATTATATACAGATAACAGCATATATTTGGCAGTATTGCTTGTCAGTATCCTTCCGGGGCAGTAGTTATTGGAGCCGTGTCACCCCATCCTGTTAGTATTTCTTTGCTTTCCCCTGCTCTCTTTGATTTTTCTTTCCTTTGTTGCTTCACCAAATCTGCTGCTTCAGTCTGTTCTACGTTTTCTTCTGATTCTCTTGCTTGAGGTCTGCTGGCGGCCTCCATGCTGGGGAGAGATTATCATCGCTCTTAGCTGGCTGAAGAAGGATGCCACAGAGCTGGGATAGTAAAGTTCAGTGACAAAATTAGAATCTAAACAGATCTTGACAGGCCGGAATCCAACTAGTTGACATTTAACAGGGATAAATATAGGGTTTTATGCATTGGTTTTAAAATACAGAAAACCTGCAGTACTGTAATTTGAGAGAGGTTCTGTAAAGCACTATACAAATGTAGTTTTTAAACTACCCATTAACTAACCTAGTCCTAGTAACTTCTGGAAAATACCTTAATATCATCATTCTTCATAGGCCCTGATTTACCAAGCTCCCTCTTTAAGCTAGGAAAAGCTTGCTCGTAATTTTAAAATATAAGATACATTTTGTTAAATTGCGGATAAACTAAATCTGACTGCCTAAAACAGGTAACTTCTTTACTAGTTAATTATTTAACATCCATGTTCCAGCCACTGGGATAAGGCAGTGAATGAGCCTGGGAAGGAGACAGATACAGAAGGAAAAAGGACTAGCATCTTCAAAGGCACAGAGGCATCAAAGCACAGGGATGTTCAGTGCAACTGGAGCGTTCTGGCTCTTTGATACGGGCAGTTGGTGTTTGCACCAACAGTCTGTATAAACTCCGCTGCCACCCTCCCAGTCAAGACTACCATCCCTGAGCCCCTTACATACAGCAACCACAGGACTGTCAGATGAGTAGTTTCTTCTTTTGTTTTTTAACTTTTTTTGAGTTAATGATAGGTTACAATCTTGTGAAATTTCAGTTGTATATTATTGTCTGTCAGTCATGTTGTAGGTGCAAACCTTCACCCTTTGTGCCCACCCCCACGCCCCCTTTCCCCTGGTAGCCACTAATCTGTTCTCTTTGTCCACAGGTTTAAATTCCTCATATGAGTGGAGTCATACAGAGATTGTCCTTTTCTATCTGGCTTATTTCACTTAACATAATTCCCTCAAGGTCCATCCATGTTGTTGCAAATGGGACGATTTTGTTCTTTTTTACGGCTGAGGACTATTCCATTGTATACATATATACCACATCTGCTTTATCCAGTCATCTGTTGATGGGCACTTAGGTTGCTTTTACATCTTGGCTATTGTAAATAATGCTGCAATGAACATTGGGGTGCATGGGACTTTTGGGATTGCTGACTTCAAGCTCTCTGGATAGATACCCAGTAGTGGAATAGCTGGATCATGTGGTAGTTCTATTTTTAATTTTTTGAGGATTCTCCATACTGTTTTCCATAGTGGCTGCACCAGTTTGCATTCCCACCAGCAGTGCATGAGGGTTCATTTTTCTCCACAACCTCTCCAACATTTGTTGCTATTAGTTTTGGATATTTTTGTCATTCTGATGGGTGTAAGGTGATATCTTAGTGTAGTTTTGATTTGCATTTCCCTGATGATCAGCGATGATGAACATCTTTTCATGTGCCTATTGGCCATCCGTATATCTTCTTCGGAGAAATGTCTGTTCGTGTCTCCTGCCCATTTTTTAATCGGGTTGTTTAATTTTTTGTTGTTGAGTTGTGTGAGTTCTTTATATATTATGGATATTAAGCCTTTGTCGGATGTATTACTTGCAAATATTGTTTCCCAGTTAGTGGGTTGTTTTTTGTTTCAATCCTGTTTTTCCTTGCCTTGAAGAAGCTCTTTAGTCTGATGAAGTCCCATTTGTTTATTCTTTCTATTGTTTCCCTTGTCTGAGAAGACATGGCGTCCAAAAAGATCCTTTTAATACTGATGTCAAAGAGTGTACTGCCTACGTTTTCTTCTAGAAGCCTTATGGTTTCAGGTCTCAGCTTTAGGTCTTTGATCCATTT
>NC_060281.1:93258816-93361822 GCF_021613505.1 Equus quagga | reverse complement strand
TTGTCCCTCTGTGTCTCTCTTTACCTGTCTTATTTTGAAATCCACTTGGTCTGATATGAGAATTGCAACACCTGCCTTTTTTTCCTTGCTATTTGGTTGAAGTATTGTCCTCCACCCCTTCACCCTGAGTCTGTGTTTGTCCTTGGGGCTGAGGTGTGTTTCCTGGAGGCAACAAATTGTTGGATCTTGTTCTTTAATCCATTTTGCCACTCTGTGTCTTTTTATTGGAGAGTTCAATCCGTTCACACTTAGAGTGATTATTGATGCATGTGGACTTAATGCTGTCAATCTGTCGCTCATTATCTTGTTTTCCTGTGTTTCTTTTCCTGTGTGCTTTAGACTACCCATTTAATACTGCAATTTCTTATGCTGGGTTTCTTAGATTTTTCCTTATCTATGTTTTGTGAGTCTGTTCTGTACTTTATTTTAGTGTCTACCTTGAAGTTTGTATTTAGAATCTCGTGTATAATATAGTCTATTCTCTGGTGGTCTCTTACTTACTCGACCAATACTGATTTAGACCCTTTGCTCTTCCCCTCCTAAATAATTATTTTCATTTTTTATTCCAACTCGTCTTATTAATTGGTAGTTAGAGTGATAAGATCATCCTTGTTTTGGTAGTTTCCTTACCTTTACCCTAATGCTATAATTGAATATTTGCTCTCCTGTTCTGGTTCTATCCATCGGTCTCCCTAGTCTGTGGATTGTGTCCCCTTTCTCCCTTTTTTCTTTTTTCAAGTATGAGAGCCTTCTTGAGGATTTCTTGTAATGGAGGGATTTTAGTTACAAATTCCCTTAACTTTTGTTTGTCTGGAAAAGATTTAATTTCTCCCTCATATCTGAAGGAAATTCTTGCTGGATAGAGTATTCTTGGCTGCAGGTTTTTATCCTTTAAAGCTTTGAATATATCACTCCATTCTCTCCTAGCTTGTAGGGTTTCTGTAGAGAAAGCCGCTGACAGTCTGATAGGGGCTCCTTTATAGGTTATTCTCTTTTTTTTTTCTTACTTCCCTGAGTATTCTTTCCTTATCATTCCTATTTGCCAACTTTACTATTACGTGCCTTGTGGTAGGTCTTTTTACATTGACAAATCTAGGAGATCTGAAACCCTCCTCTACATACATTTCTCCATTGATCCCTAGATTTGGGAAGTTCTCTTCAATAATTTCGTTAAGCACACTTTCTGCTCCATTTTCCTTTTCCATATTCTCGGGAATTCCTATGATCCTTATGTTCTTACTCCTCATTGAATCCATTATCTCTCGGAGATTTTCCTCATTTTTTTTAATTCTTAGTTCTCTTTCTTCCTCTGTCTGGTGCCATTCAGCCTGTCTGTCCTCGATTATGCTGATTTGCTCCTCTAGGTTGTCTACACGGGCATTCAGTGAATCCGTATTCTGTTTTATCTGGTCCATTGTGTTTTTCATCTCAAGTAATTCTGTTTGATTCTTCTTTATGATTTCAATCTCTTTTGTGAAGTAACTCCAGAACTCGGCTTGTTTCTCTATCTTTCTCTCTACCTCATTGAGTTTTTTGATTATAGCTGCTCTGAATTCATTATCACTTAGTTTACCTAATTCCAAGTCCTCAGGACTTAATTCTGTGTTTTTATTGTTTTCCTTCTGGTCTGGGGCTTTTATAAATTGCTGGATGGTAGAGGAGCGTTTTTTTCTCATGGTGGTAGAATTCAGTTGCAGTTACAGCCTGTCACCACTAGATGGGGGTCGAGAGTGGTGTGTTAGCTCTCCGCCTTGGGGCAAGATGGCTGCGCCCACTGGCTTTGCTGGGGGGGAGGGGCTGTTACACGCGCTGGTCTGGGTTCAGATCAGTTCTGTTCTCTGGTCTCCCAAGGCCCTTGATTTATAGGGTCCCCGCGGACGGAAGCTTTCCCCCCGTCAGCGGGTCTCCACTGAATCAGCGGCTGGAGTCCTGGATGATCCCCCGGTCGCGGCCCCTCCCCCGCTCCTTCCCGACCCGCGCCACAGCGATGGCAGACTCTAGGGGAGGGAGCGATGTTCTCTCCTACCGTTCCAGCGCCTCCGAGGGTATAAGCAAAGTTTATGATGTCCACCTTGTTGGTATTGTGGGTCTCTAACGAGCTGGCGTTATGTTTATTCTCTGAAATTCAGTTCTTCCAATCTTTTGTTGTATTTTGGAGGGGAGAGAATCCAGGGTCAGCTCACCCTGCCATTTTGCTCCGCCCCCTCCCGGTATAATGTCCTTCCTTTTTAAGGCTGAATAATATTCTATTTTGTGTATGCCACATTTTGCTTATCCATTTATCTGTCAGTAGACACTAAGAACTTTATTTTTAAACATACCCTAATAACATTGTCACACCTAAAAAAATCAATAATTCCTCAATGTCCTCAAATCTGTACTCAATGTTAAATTTCTCTATTTGTCTCAAATGTTTTATGCATTTGGTTTGTTTGAATTAGTATCCAAAGAAGGTCCACACATTGCATTTGGTCAATATTTTATGTCTTAGAGCTGCTTTTTGAGCAAAGCTTTGATCTTGTTTTTCGATATGTAGCACAAATGTAGTATTTTATTTGTTTGTGTACGTCTTACTATTTTTATTTCATAGTCCTTTCAAATCCATTAAGAGTCTATTCTGATTATTACCCAAGTATATTGACAGTCTCCAAGCAGATCCTTAGCCCATAAAAAAAAAATCACCATCTGTGGCTTCAGCTAGAATCATTGTTCAAAATATTGACCAGCATGTGATTAAGGTCAGAGCCCTGGGGTCTAGCTCTAGGTAGACAATGGTTTATACAGCCAGCACCCTTGAAGTACGGTTGAGCTGTACACCTGCTTGTATACAAGCTCACTTCACACTTCTCCATCTCATTTCAAGAGTGTTTTGTTTCCTACTTTATTTGACCTTTTGTGATGTTTGATAGATTCAAAATGAGGAGACCCTGAATCTGACTCTAAGAATAAATAAGCGATAAGGTATATGTGAATAACAAATACAAAGCAAAGTTCTATATGCCATAAAAGTGCCACAGATAAAAGGCTTGGGATGGGGCCTTTACTGGCTGTGGAAGTCACTTCCAGCTACCTCAGCAGAGCTAAGCCAAATGCTTTGCTGAAATGAAGATTTGTTCTGCCGCATTTGCTTGGCTTCAGGAAAATGAGGTTGATTTGGCATGACTTCTTAACCCATGTTGACTCTAAGGTATTCCTGATTTTCTTCTTGAAGGACTCACAAATCATCTGATGGATGGTGCTGTAAAATCTGGAGGGGAGTACCTGAGGTGAAGCAGTCTTCTAGGGTCCCACTGCCTTCTGTCTTGAATATTGTTCTCTCTAGGACATTAATATCGTTCTCTTTTCCAGGATTTTTCTGTCAATTGCAGACAGAGTAAATAAAATTAATCTGATCCACATCCTCTAGGTATTTATGATCTTAGACACTGTCATGTAAGCCAGCAGGGGACTAAGCAGGAAGAGCCTGATGGAATGTGAGTGCAGCTCATACTGAGAACAGGGACGGACTCATTATGAGGACTGGGAGGTTTTCTTGTGATCTGTGGAGTTTTATGACTCACTAAGCATTGGTAATTGTTGCCTTGTGGGACTTCTGCTATTTCTCATTCTTGGTTTGTTTAAATATGTTAATCTTCATTTACTTAAATTATGTTCATCTTCATGGGCTGCTGCTCTGCCCCCACTCTAAGTCTTGGTGCTCCGTGAGACTCTGCCATGGGGTCCATGCCCATCGTTCTCACTCCTCACGCTGTTTCTTGGTGATTTTATCCAGTCTCATGGCTTCACCTACCATCTATACATAGATGATCTCTGTATTTTTATTTTTGGAACTCAAATTTCCCTTTAGACTTAGACAAAAAGTTAAGCAATGTAAAATTTAAGAAAATTCTCAAAGTAAAGAGTGCTGAGGAGGGCAAACCCTACCACGTGCTTAAAAGCAATCTAAAGCCTCAATAAATAAAACAGTGTGGTGCTGATGCATAGAGAGATTAAAGAAACTAACTATGAGAGTCAAAAGTGGACACAATGTCTCCTTGACCTTTAACATTCTTCCTGTTACAGATTTCATTCACTTAATTCTTACCCTCATCCAGAAAAGAGGAATCTTTTTTGATCAGGAGTAGATGGTGGTTGTATTTCTTAATTCACAGCACACTTGGTCTATGCAAGCCTCTGTCTGCTTGGTTATTTCCTTTTTACTGCCATTTCCTCGCCATAGGCACATATTCTAAAACTTGTATATTCTCATGTACATGTGTAATGTCGGATGCATGTTTGGTTTCATAAATGGAATTGTGTTGTAGACCTTATTTGGTTAGTTTTGCACATCCCCTGCTTATATGCTGCATTGGTGATCGCTAAAAATTTTTTAAAAAGTAGATAAGTTAGTAGACACAAATACATTTGGGAATTTAGTGTGAGGTGAGGATAGCATTTCAAAGATTGTTAACAAATGATACGGTGTAAATTGGATAGCCGTTTAGAAGAAACCTTATGCCAAAATAAATCTCTAGTGGATCAGAAACTGAAACATAAAAAAGAGAGTGTAAGTATTAGAAGAAAATGTGGAAAAGTCTTTCTAAGTGTGATACCAGGCCCAGTAGGCACGCCTGAGATCAGTGAATTAGACTACATAGAAGTCTGCATAAAGAGACTGAAAAGGTTTGCAACTCACTTCAGGGAACTACCTTTAATAATATATAAAAAGTGCCTTCCAAGCAGTAAGAGACATGGACAAAGGATATATAGAGACAGTCTGCAGAAAAAGATATACAAATGGCTCTTGAACGTGAAAAGATACTCAGACTTTACATGTGAGAGTACAATTAAAAATTTTCATCTATCGAAGCGTCGGATATCAAGCTGTTGATAATGTGGCTGAGAAGGGTGTAGAAAATAGGTGTACATATTTGGTGCTGGTTTTGGAAATATATTCCTTGTCCCATACAATTCTACTTCTAGAAATTTATTCTAGCACATGTCAATTTCAGTATATCTGATCAAAGTGATTTATGGCAATGCTCATTGGTAATAACAAAACATTGGAATAAGCCAACTAGCACTAGAAAGTGTGTTAAATTATGCTACATCAATACAAGGAAATATTGAGTGAAAAGCAGAACAGTGTGTATGGTAGGCTGTCGGTTAGGGGAGCCTATATAAGACCAGAGAAATCTAAAATAAATTCAGATAAAAATATTTTAGGCTTTGTGGGCTATAAGGATTCTGCAGACTCCTGCATCTTTTTTTTTAAACCTACCATGTAGTAGACCTCTTTCCAAGTGACTACATATACATCGGATTCACTATTTTTATTAGTTGCAAAATATTCCAGTTATTGGCAAAGCTGCAGAGAACATCCTTAACATAGTCCCCTTTTCTGCTAGAGAGTGGGAAGTCTTTATGTACTCATCCTACTATGTATTTTTGTAGGATATATTAGTAGAAGTTAAATTACTGGGTGATAGAGTATTTCTTTAAAATTGATACTGTTGTATGGCTTGTGAAATATTATTCTCTTCAGCTCTGTATGAATACCTACACTCTTGCCAAGATTGCATATTAATCAGTTAAAAAATATTTTCCTAAATTGATGAGAGAAAAGTGGCATCTTATTTTCATTGGCATTTTTTATTAGTGAGAATGAATATCTTATCTTTTCATTATCTGTAAAGTTTCATTTGTAACAAGCTGGGGTAAGTGTGGCAAGATTTGACAGGGTTGGGTGTTGGATGCTTGAGTGTCAGGATGCTCTCCAAATTTTACTCTATGCCTATAATATTTCATAATCCAAAAGGAAGACTCTGCTTTTTCTCTCCAGGGAGCTTTCTTTCACTCCTATTCTCCCGTGCCCCTCCCCCATGGTAACTTTTCATTGTCCCCTCATCACATCTATCAGTGGCTTCATGTGGTTCACCCTAATGATAATTGTTCATTTCCGCGGTCTGTGGGGCTCTGGATGGTGTGACTGTATCTTATGTATCTTACTATTTTCAGAGTCTAGTGCAGTGGCTAGTGGGTAGTATGTGTTCAATACTTATTTATGGAATCAAAGTATGAGCATTATTTGCTTTGAGGAAGTCTCAACTTTCATTTACTACACTGCTACATTACTACGTGTTCTTCATTAACCTGCTACTTCAGATGGCTTTGTGATAATTCTGAAACATCTGCATAAATACAAGTGGAGTATTATGAGCAAACTTTATGGAGTAAGAAACACGTTGGAAAGAGAGGCTGATACTAGGAAGGTTACACAATGAGTAGTTTAAATATATTATAAATCATCAAACTGAATATGAGAAATGGCTTAGGACTCCTTCCTGTCCTTTTATGATGTCTAAAATAGCTCTGTTATCCTGGAGCTCTGTCACTTCACCCTGTTTGTTTAGTCATCGTAACGATCTCAGTTTAAAATAAGCTTGTAGGTTTTCTTTACTAGAATGTGAGCTGGTAGAGAATTTTGTCTGCTTTATTGTCCATTGTGTCCCTAAAGCCTGGCACATAGTGGGTATTTGATATTTATTTGTTGAAAGAAAATCAATTTGTTCTTTTTAGCTAGATTCTTGGCTTAATTTGTTATCTTAATTTTAGCAATCTATATTGAGTCATTTCTGCCAAATCAACAGTAATGTCCTATGCCAACGTGTGGATGTTCTTTGTGATCAGGAAAGGGATGCTGAAATAACAAACAGGCAGGGTGTTTATAGCAAATGAAGGCTTGTTATGAAAACCTCCGTGTGTTAAAAAATGCCCCATGGTTGAATGTGTTTTCCTTGATTGTGTGTGCTTGATTTTAACCAGCCTCATAGCAGTGTCTAATTCACTTTTTAAATCCTCCCGTAATCTTTTTTTAAATTTTGGTAAAATACAGTGGGCATAAAATTTACCATTTTAACCATTTTTAAGACTGCAGTGTAGTGGCATTAAGTACATTCACATTGCTATGCCACCATCACCACCATCTATCTCTAGAACTCTTTCATCTTCCCAAACTTCCCGAAACTCTGTATCCATTAAATACTAACTCCTCACTCCCCCTTAATCTTGACCAAAAGGTTCAACTTTTTCATTGGTAAGTAGCTGAGTTTGTTACCGAACCTGAAGTGAGTTCGGTCACCCGTTACGCAGCAAGCCAATCTCTGACACCGGGGGTGGTGAAAGAAAGTAGGAACTTTATTTTTGCACAGCGCTGAGCAAGGAGAGAGGGCAGCTAACGCTGAAATCCCAAACTCCCCGAAAAGCTAAAAGGAAGCGTTTTTATTTGGGGCTTAGGTAGGGGAGGGGGAGCATATGGCCTTGCTGGTCGGAGCTTTCCCACCAGCCTGTCTTTGGCCTTGAGACACTTGCAGAGAGGAGGGAGCTCATGACCTTGCTGGTCAGAAGCTTTCCCACCAGTCTGTATCTGTTTGTGGGGAGGAGATAGTCCAGGTGCTTGTCCTTGACGGTGTCTGTCTCCATGGAGCATAGTGGATTCTGGAGCCAGGAAGCCAGAGAGTAAGCAGGGAATGAGTGTTTTGGTTTTAACCCCATATATGCTGGGTTTAGTGTGGGGAAACTGATATCAGGGTCGATATCAAGTTCATTAGAAAGAACATTCTTTTTTGTGCATCTTCTCACAAATTACAAGGGTAACCTGTGTGTCTTCAAACAACAAGGATGTATAAACAGTGAAAAGTGAAAGTGGTTCCCATGCCCCGGAGATAACCAGTGGTAAGTTTGGTGTGTAGTCTTCCAAACTTAGAAACATATAAAAATTATAAAATTGTGTTTTTCAGAGGAATGAATAAATATGATCTATTCACTGGAACTGAAAAGAACAGTAGACCTTGAGGGGTACCCCCAAAGAACTGGAGAGTACCACATTCTCCACCTGAAACGTTCTTGCCATCAGATCAACATCCAGCCTACTTGCCTTTGACTTCTTTAAGGAAGAAGTCTTTAAAGGTGGTTGTTTTTACCTCTTGATTTTGGGGACAGTTAATACAAATTTAAGTTGAAAATGCTGTATGTTTGGGTATTCCTTTAGAAGTGAGAAGATTCCCTTTTGACTTAATTTCAGCCTAAATTACTTTTTCTGCAATAGCTTTCTCTATTTCAGGAGGTAACTTCCTTTACCTAATACTCTAGGGTCAAAGTTTCTCTCTGGCAAGTCCCTGAGGTGGTATCTGTAGGACAGAGAGCCTGGAATGCCCCTGCTGTGGCTGGAGATGCTGGGGGGTGTGCCCCCGTGAGCCCTGTCCCCTGTTAGCATTATTTCCTGTCCTGTAACCCTCAGCTGGAATGGGAAGGGACTTTATTGTGGTAATGGCAGTATCAATGGGTAGGTTCTTTTTTTTTTTAATGCTTTCATTACAATTATAAAGTAATGTTTTCTTTTTGCTGTTTATGTGTGTTTTTGTTTGTTTTGGTGGACTGTCTTGGGAAGGTAATCAACACTTAGTTCATCCTTTCTGTGTTAAAATGAAATATGAATTTTGAACAACTCGGTATTGTGGTTCAGGGCACAGGCATCATTCACACCTGGCTCCATCACTGGTCACCTTTGAGGTTTTGGAAAGATTTCTTAACCTAAAAGCCTTGTGTTACGTGAGTATAAATTGTGTGCAGCATGCTTGCTTCGTAGGTTAATGGGCAGGTCAGATGAGGTGAGCTGTTGTCCTGCAGTCTGTTCCACTCAGCAACTGGAGTGTCACGTGTGTGCTAGACCCTGTACTACAGAGGACAAGTAAGATACAGTCCTCTCTTCTGTGGAGTTTGTGTGTGTAACATAGGAAATAAACGATAGAATAAAGAATTATACTAGCAGTATGAACAGTCATTTGTGCTCCTTCCAAGGAGTGGTGATTATTTTAGCAAGTGGTCCCTGATCTTTGTTGCCACTATAAACCTATACAAGGTCACACAAGGTTACAGGCGTTAAAGGGTCCAAGTCAGTAGCAGTGTGATTTGGGTTGAGCAGAACAATGTTTAGAAATAAAGGTGCCTTGTAGGAATTTTGGGGCAGGGGAAGTTTACAGAAATAAACATGGTTCTTCATAGGGGTGATAGAAATTTCTTGAGTGTGGGTGTTTTCCCAGGGTTTGTCACTGAAGCTTATCTCATTAATAGGTCTTTTTTTATGCCAGGCACTGTGTATAAAGTAGCCTTTGGAGGAAGGCACCTGATTTCAGTTAATACAAGTAGAAGCAATCGATCTATTTCCAAAGATGTGCCAAACCTGTTGACTTTTATTAACCTTGGACTCACCGAGAAGTGTTCGTAATGACTTAGAAGTTCATTGAAATCAGATTTAGACAGACTTTATGATATGTAGGGAAATATCTTAAACAAAAACTCTTGGCTAGTTCTTTGTTATTGCTTGCTTTTGGAGAAACCGTTTTTGTGTCTTTTTCTTTTTCTCCTCTGCCTGCCCTTCCCCTCTCCAAGACTTCCTTCCTTCCTTCCTGTTGAGGCTCTCAGGTGTGGGCTTATCTGTGAGGCCTTCTCTGACGTGTTCTTTTGTGGGCTTCTCCACCCCGTCCCAGCTGATCTCTTCCTGTCTGTGTCACTCATGGCATCCTTCTCTGTCCCTCGTATTATCCTTATTCTTGCATGTTCTCATCAGCCCCTCAGGATTGTGAGCTTCCTGAGGGTTGACTCACAGCCTGTTGTTGCTGCATTGGCTGTATCTGTTAAAGGTGTGGAAAGGCAAGTCAACGTTTGCCTCCAATACTCAATATTAACTTTCTTCTAAACTTTTGCTTAACTTTTCCTCCTTCTGTTAGACTTCGCTGAATAATGGGCTAGATCGAACCTCTTTCAGAGAGGAAAAACTTAATCAAATCTTTCTCTTCTGTTTAGCTCCAAAACCTGGGAATTAATCCAGCCAATATTGGATTCAGCACACTGACCATGGCATCTGACAAGTTATATGTGTCCAAGAGAAAGTTGGTGAACCGGCGCAAGTGGTGATGATTGACATGAGTGATCCAGTGGCACCAGTCAGATGGCCTGTCTCAGCAGAAAGCGCCATCATGAACCCAGCCTTTAAGGTGATAGCTCTGAAAGGTAAGCCTGATGGGACTTGTAGAAAAGAATTTTGCCTCACTTTACCTGCTTTGTCACCTTAAATATTGGACAGGTGTCAGTAAACTCACAGCAAAGTATCATCTATAATATTAAACTTAATTCCAAAAGTTTTAGCAAAAGCTGTTTTGCATGCCCTCTTGGCCCCTGAGCACCCCAGGTTTTTGTCCCAGCACCCCTAGTGCCAAATACATGAGAGGAAGTGAACACCCAGGACCTCGTCCTCATGGATGCCGTGTCTGGAAAGGCCAACAGCTACACTATGTGTGCTCACCAGTCAGGCCATGTGGTGGCCTTGACCCACGAGGGGCTGGTTTACTGTGGTGCTCCAGGTATCCTAGAGTATGAGCCAAGATACTTACCTTTCTTGTGAAACACACTGATGACAGTATAGCTGCCGATTAATAGAATTTCGCTTCCCTGAACTCCAGGGACCCTGGCTGCTTGGAACCTTTTGGTCACCTTGAGAATATAGAATCTTCATTTTGCCATGATTCAGGAAATGAAAGGATTGCATATATACTGGACTTGCTAATGTTTTATGTGAAATGCATTATCACTTATCTTGAAAAGTGTAGCTCTCTCTGGCCTGAAGTTTGTGAATGCCAAATATTAGCTTTGCCTATGCTTCTATTTTGTTATAGAAATAGGGTCTGCTTTGTCATTTCAGTACATAGATGGACATCTGGAAGTTAAGACCTTTCTATTTAAAGAAATAGCTGAAAATTTTTTATTCAAAATTATCTTTTTTTGTTAACACTGTTTCTTTCTTTCTTTTTTACATTTTATTAGCTTATATTCTTTTTTTTTGTTTTTAAGATTGGCACCTGAGCTAACATCTGTTGCCAATCTTTTTTTTTTCTTTCTCCCCAAAGCCCCCCAGTACATAGTTGTATGTTCTAGTTGTGGGTCCTTCTGGTTGTGCTGTGTGGGATGCTGCCTTGGCATGGCCTGGTGAGTGGTGCTAGGTCTGCGCCCAGGATACGAACCAGGGAAACCCCGGTCCGCCAAAGCAGAGTGCATGAACTTAACCACTTAGCCACAGGGCCAGCCCTCAACTCTATTTCTTGTCAAGAATTTTTTTGAACATGTAGTATAAGCACTGTTAACTATTTTGGTTTTATTTGAAGAAATTATTAAACTTTGTGGATTCCTAATGATTCTTTTGACTTTTCTGCATTTTCTATTTTTGCAGTACTTTTGAGAGACCTCATCTAGCATGTCATTTTCTGTTTGGTATTCTCAGCAGGTCTCCGAAATGACCAGCATTTTAGTCTTCCTGGTTCTCTAGTATAGTTCTCTTTAAGGATGATCTTGGACCCTTGTAGTACAAATTGTTGACAAATGAAAGATATTTAGTGTGTTTTAAAGGCCCTAGACCAAAATGAGTGAAAATGTCTCAAAAAAAATAAAAAGTTGGGGCTGGCCCGGTGGCGCAGCAGTTAGGTGCGCACATTCCGCTTCTCAGCAGCCTGGGGTTCGCCGGTTTGGATCCCAGGTGTGGACATGGCACCGCTTGGCAAAAGTCATGCTGTGGTAGGCATCCCACATATAAAGTGGAGGAAGATGGGCATGGATGTTAGCTCAGGGCTGGTCTTCCTCAGCAAAAAGAGGAGGATTGGAAGTAGTTAGCTCAGGGCTAATCTTCGTCAAAAAAATAAAATAAAGTTATTTGTACACTGATTGAATTACAGAGATAATTGAATTACACTTTCGTTGTTTCACACACCTTAGCTGTTGCAGACGTGCCAGTGTGAAAGCATGACAGTGAAGGCAGGGGACCTAGTCTTGCATCTTACAGAGTCTACCCATTTTGGCTCGTGAAGTCTTCTAATTGGAAGGGGCTCTTCGTGAGATGGACCTCTTTTTTAAGAAGGTCTGCCTTTGCTGTCTACCCTCTTTTCTGGCTAAGAGCTCCTGAGGTGCTCCGCCCTTATCATCGCCAGTCCTTCTGGAGAAGTTTAGAGCAGACTCAGGCACCCCAGTCTCTCTCCAGACTGTCTCTGTTGCTGGATTTGTGGTGGATATTTTAAAACCAGAGACATTTTTACCCTTGACTCAAAGATCGTGCACTGGGGTAGAATTCCTCATCTGTTGCTCATCATTTTAATGGAACATTAATGCCCTAACTGAGGGATCAGCCAACTGACTGTTTTTCTACAGTCCCCGAGCTAAGAATGTTTTTTATTTTTTAATTTTTTGGTGAGGAAGATTGTTGCTGAGCTAACATCTGTTGCCAATCTTCCGCTATTTTGTATGTGGGATGCCGCCACAGCATGGCTTGATAAGTGGTATGTAGGTCCACCCCTGGGATCCAAACCCACAAACCCAACCACTATGCCACCGGACCACCCCGGTTTTTGTATTTCTAAACAGTTGTGAAAACAAAACAGATGAATATGTGACAGAGATCTTCTGTGTCCTTTGTAGGAAGAGTTTGCTGACAGCTTGCATTGCTGGCCTGAGCATGATTTCCAACTTTTATTATGAAACATTGCCCTTTGAGTATCTGTGTATGTTTCTTTTTACAAACTTCACCTTTTTTCCTTTAATTTTTAGGGGTAAATGGGGTGTAGGTTGACCTAGAGCCAGCCAAGCAGTTAGCTCTCGGCTCAGGTGGCCAGGGGAGAGGTGGTGGGATGGTGCCCCCTTGTGGTGGCACACTCTTACCTTGGTGACTTGAATCTGACCTGAGGTTGATTCCCGAAAGAGGTTGGTCCTTCTTTTTGTTTTTTCTTTTTGTGACCTTAAATATTGTACCTCATATAAAACAAGTTCTTTTTAACCAGTCTGAGGACAACTTGACAAGTTTTCAAGCTAGAGGCAGTTTCCTCTGTGATCCCAGGCTATTTGAAACTAAAAGATACCCTCATCCTATAAATGAACTTTAGTCCAGTCTTTTTCTTCTTTTTTTAACTACTTTATTCCAGTATAATGTACGTCATAAAATCAACCAGTTATAACTGTACAGTTCAGTGACTTTTGATAAATTTATCAAGTTGTGGAACCATCAGCATGATCTAGTTGTAGAACATTTCCACTACCCCAAAAGTTCCCTCATTGCACTTGCAGTCATTTCCCACTCCCACCCCATCCTGGGCAGCTACTGATCTGCTTTCTGCCTCTATAGATTTGCCTTTTCTGGACATTTCAAATAAATGGAATCATATGATATATAGTCTTTTACATCTGACTTCCTTCACTTAGCATAGTATGAGATTCATCCATGTTGTTGCTTGTATCAGTAGTTAGTTCCTTTTTATTGTTTTTTTTTTTTTGAGGAAGATTAACCGTGAGCTAACTACTGCCAATCTTCCTCTTTTGCTGAGGAAGGCTGGCCCTGAGCTAACATCCATGCCCATCTTCCTCTACTTTATATGTGGGACACCTACCACAGCATGGTGTGCCAAGCAGTGCCATGTCTGCACCCAGGATCTGAACCAGTGAACCCTGGGCCACTGAAGCGGAATGTGTGCGCTTAACCACTGTGCCACTGGGCCAGCCCCCCTTTTTATTGTTGAATAATATTCCATTGTATGGATATATCACACTTTATTTCTCCATTCACCAGTGGATGGACATTTGGATTCGTTCCAGTTCTGTGCTATTACGAATATTGCTGCTATTAACACTTGCCTGCAAGTCTTTGTATGGACATATATTTTCATTTTTCTTGGGTAAATACCTAGGAGTTGAATTGCTGGATCATATAGTAAATTTCTTTAGCTTTTTAAGAAACTACAAAACTGTTTTCCAAGGTAGCTGCACCACTCTACATTCTGTTTTTTCACATCCATGTCAACACTTGAGTGACTTTTTTATCATTTCAATTCCAGTGGTTGTGTACTAGTACCTCATTGTTGTTTTAATTTGCATTTCTCTAAGGCCTAGTGATGTTAAATATCTTTTCTTTTCATGTGATTATTAGCCATTCATATATCTTTTTGGAGAACTTTCTATTTAAATCTTTTGCCCATTTCTTAATTGGCGGTCTTATTATTGAATTTTAAGAGTTCTTTATATGTTCTGGATATAAAGCCTTATCAGCTATGTGATTTACATGTATTTTTTTCTCCAGTGTGTAATGTGTCTTTTTATCTTCCTGATGGTATTTTTTAAAGGGAAAAATTTTGATTTTGATGAAGTTCACCTTACCAATTTTTTTCTTTAATGGATCATGCTTTTGGAGTCTATCTTATCTAAGAGTGATTAGCCTAACTCAAGGTCATACAGTTTTCTATATTTTCTTCTAGTGGTTTTGTAGTTTTACTCCTACATTTAGGTCTGTGGTCCATTTTAAGTTAATTTTTGTGTATGGTGTGAGGTAAGGGTGTAAGGTTTTTTCTTTCTTTTTTGGTGGGATTTTTTTTCTATATATTTTTTGAATATAGATACTCAATTGTCCCAGCACCATTTTTTGAAAAGTTTATCCTTCTCTATTGAATTGTCTTGGTACTTTGGGTGAAAATCAATTGACCATTAATATAAGGACTTATTTCTGGACTCTTAATTCTGTTCCATTCATCTATTACCCAACCTTGTGCCAATTACTTCATTACTGTGGCTTAATAGTAAATTTGAAATCAGGTGATGTTGGTGCTCTAACTTTTTATTTTTCAAAATAATTTTTGAAACTATTTGAAATTAGGTCCTTTGAATTTCCACGTAAATTTTAGGATCAATTTGGCAATTACTACACAAAGCCTACTATTAGTTATAGTTATATTAATTTAAGTTTGATGTTTTTATATAAACTATGAATTCAACTTCTTTATTTGCTGTACAGGCATACCTCCTTTTATTGCCCTTTACTTTATTGCACTTTGCAGATATCACATTTTTTACAAGACCCTCTGCCAATAAAAAGATTACGACTCCCTGAAGGCTCAGATGGTGGTTAGAATTTTTGAACAATAAAATATTTTTAATTAAGGACTATACATTGCTTTTTTCAGACAAAATGCTATTGCACACTTAAGAGACTACAGTGTAGTGTAAGTATAACTTTTGTATGCACTGGGAAACCAAAAATTCATGTCACTGCTTAATTGCTATACTCACTTTATTGTGGTGATCTGGAACAAACCTGCCATATCTCTCAGGTATGCCTGTAAATCTGTTCAGATTTCCTGTTTCTTGTTGTGTCACTTCTGGTAATTTGTCGTTCTAGGAATTTATCCAAGTCATCTAAGTCTTCTATTGTGTTGGCATAAAATTGTTCATAATATTCACTCATAATTCTTTTAATTTCTTTAGGGTCACCAGTGATGTCGTCTCTTCCATTCCTGATTTTGGTTATTTGTGTCTTCTCTTTTTTTTCTTGATCAATGTAACTAAGGTTTGTCAATTTTCTTGATTATTTTGAAAAGCCAACTTTTTGTTTCATTGATTTTTCTGTTATTGATTTTTGCTCTGCTCTTAATTTCTATTTTTTTGTTGTTTCGGGTTTAATTTGCTCTTCTTTTTTAGTTTCTTAAGGTGGAAACTTAGTTTATTTATTTGAGATCTTTCTTCTTTTCTGGTCTTGACATTTAAAACTATATATTTCTGTTTAAGCACTGTCTTAGCTGCACCCCAAAATTGATATGTTCTGCTTCTTATTTCATTCAGTTCAACATATTTTCTAATTTTCTTTGTAATTTCTTCTTTGACCCATGGATTATTTAGGAGTGTCTTGTTGAATTTCCAAAATTTGGGAATATCTCATACTTCTTTTGTTGTTGATTATCTAATATATGTGTTTTAATCCGAGAACTTATTTTATATGATTTCAAAATTTTTAAATTTCTTGAGACTTGTTTTATAACCTAATGTATGGTCTATCTTAGAATATATTTCAGTTATACATGAAAAGAAAATGTGTTTTCTTGTTGAGTGACGTGTTCTAAAGATGTCAGGTTGAATTGGTTAGTAATGTTCAGATCTTTTATTCTATCTAGTTGTTTTTATCAATTATTGGTGGAATTTTGAAATCTCCAACTATTTTTTCATAGCGGCTAAATACATTTAACATAAAATTTATCATCTTAGCCATTTTTAAGTCTATGGTTAGTGGTCTTAAGTATGTTCATATTGTTGTACAAGCATTACTACCATCCGTCTCCAGAACTCCCTTCCTCTTGCACAGCTGTATACCCCTTAAACAATAACTCCTCATTCTTTCCTCCCTCTAGTCTCTGGCGACCACCATTCTACCTTCTGTCTATATGATTCTGACTACTCTAGGTACCTAATATAATGGAATCATACAGTATTTGTCTTTTAGTGACTGGATTGTTTCACTTAACATGATGTCCTTCTTTGTCTCTTCTAACCTTTTTTAATTTAAAGTTTATTTTGTGGGGCTATTAGCCACTCCTGCTCTCTTTTGGTTACTGTTTACATGGACTATCTTTTCCATACTTTCATTTTCAAGCTATTTGTGTCTTTGGACCTAAAGTGAGTCTTGTGTAGACAGTGTATAGTTGGATCATGTTTTTATATCCATTCTGCCACTTTCTGTCTTTTGATTGAGAGTTTAATGCATTTACATTTAATGCATTACTGATAAGGAGGGACTTCTGTATTTTACTGTTTTTTTCTGTATACCATATGGCTCTTTTGTCCCTCATTTCCTGCGCAACTGTCTTTTCTTGTGTTTAGTTGATTTTTTGAGTGAAACATTTTAGTTCCCTTCGCATTTCTTTTGTGTATATTCTGTAGCTATTTTCTTTGTGGTTGCCATAGGGATTGCATTTAACATCCTAAAATTATAACAGGTTAATTTAAATTTGTACCAGTGTAACATCAATAACATAGAAAAACTCAGCTCCTTTACATGTCTGTCCCTACCTCTTTTGGTTGTTGATGTCACAGTTACATCTTTATACATCATGTGTACAAAAACATAAACTAATAATTCTTTTTAATGCATTTATCTCTTAAATTATGTAGAAAACAAAAAGTATAGTTACAAACCAGTTACAATAATACTAGCTTTTAGACTAATAGTTTTTTTTTAATGTTTTAGTCTCTTAAATCATATAGAAAACAAAAGGTGGAGTTACAAGCCAAAGTAACAGTAATTCTAGCTTTCATAATTACCCATGTATTTACCTCCCTTTATTGAGATCTGTATTTCTTCATACAGCTTCAAGTTACTGTCTAATTTCTTTTCATTTGCACCTGCAGGACTCCCTTTAACATTTCTTGCAAGACAGCTCTAGTGGTAGCAAACTTCCTCAGCTTTTTTTTATCAGAGAATGTCTTAATTTCTCTTTCATTTTTGAAGGACAATTTTGCTGGGTGTAGAATTCTTAGTCAAGTTTTTTTTCTTTTAATGATGTTATCTTTTTAACATTTTATTTCCAAATTGTTTGCTCCTAGCATCTAGAAATTCAATTGATATTTTTGTTTATTGACCTGGTTTCCTACAGTGTTGTTATATTCACTTATTAGTTCTGATGGTGGTTTTCTAGATTAGTAGATTCCTGAGGGTTTTCTTTGTAAACAATTATGTTGTCTGTGAATAAAGACAGTTTTACTTCTTTTTTGGTTGTTGTACCTTTTAGTTTTCTTGCCTTATTGCACTGGCTAGGATATCCAGTAAAACTCCAAATAGAAGTTGTGCGAGAAATAATCCTTGCCATGGTCCTGATCTTAAGGGGAAGGAGTATTTCATGTTACTTCTAAATTTTGCATAGATACCGTGATCAGAACTCAGCTTTTTACCAGAGATGGAAACAATGTGAGTCTCTTGCCAGAGGATGGATGCCAAAGCCTTTTGTCTAGAACCATGCTGTCCTGTTGGACACTAGCATGTAAGGCTGTTTAAATTTAAATTAAAGTTAAATAAAAGTAAAGATTCAATTCCTGAAATGTGCCTTACTGGACACATTTCAGATACTTAATAGCCACATGTGGCTAGTGTCTACTGTACTGGACAGTGCAAACACAGAACATTTCCAACATTGTAGAAAATTCTACTTGACAACACTGGTCCCAGCATTTTTAAGAATTTAAAACAAAATAACCCTGTTATGTGGAGAAGTTGGTTTAATTTTAAGGAATGGTTTCCTTCTTTCCTGAAAGTTAGACACACTAAACAGAGAAAGAATGCTGACTTATCCATAAAAGTATTTTAAAACCAATCTAAGACCGATTCTCTTGATAGTTGCTTCACTAGAACTAATTTCTGATTGTTACTCATACATTCTGTAAATAGTCACACATTTTTACATTCTTCTGAAGAAGGATCTAATGCATAAGAGGCTCTTCTCATTATTTAGACATCAAAGTATAGTTACTTTTCAGGCAGCTTTTTTCACCTCTTACTCAGATTAGCCGTAAGTAGTACAACTTAAAGTAATATTTAAAAGATTGGGAATTAAGAGTGTAAGAATTTGTCTTTCAGATGTTTAATTTATCTTTCTTTAATCTCCATCTCATCAAGTACTAGCTGGGAAGACACTTCATATCTTTAATATTGAGATGAAGAGTAAAATGAAGTCTCATGTGATGGCAGAAGAGATGATTTTCTGGAAATGGGTCTCTGTGAACACTGTTGCCCTGGTGACTGAGACCACAGTTTACCACTGGAACATGGAAGGGGACCCCCAGCCTGTGAAGATGTTTGATAGACATCGCAGTCTGGCAGCGTGCCAGATGATCCACTACCAGACTGATGAGTACCAGAAGTGGCTGCTCCTCGTTGGCATCTCAGCTCCGGTAAGCTTTTGGCTGCTTTCAGGGGCTGGTCTGACAGGATGTCGAGGCCTAATGTTAAAGTTGGTATAGGTGTAAGGCAGAAGAAATAGGCCTGGGACTGAAAGAAATGGGTTACAAAGAAACTCGAACTTTGGATGATATAAGAATTTTAATCGAACTTTTGCCCATCAACTACTATATTCCATCAGGTTACTAATGTTTACTCTCTCAACTATTTCTGGCACAGTTTTGAGAAGTGAATTGTTGAGGAAATTTGGAGAGCCACTTGGAACCAATAGGTTTATAGGAAGTAGTTTTTGGGCTCTATTTTAAGGGCTTTAATGGAATGTTACCAACTCATATCCTTTTATAATCAAAGCAGTAACTTTCTGCCATGCTTCCTTTTTTCCTTCCTGGTGGCTAATCCAGTCACCAGATACTTGAGGACTACGGGACGTCTGACCTAGGTCTTAGCCGATTCTGGCCATTGAATGGTCTCCCATAACCTGGTGGGGAAGGCATGACTGCAGGATTCTAGTACTTAGAAAACTGTCAGACAATTAAAGAGGGTGCTGTGGGAGCCATCAGAGAGTACCTTAAGTCACAGAAGGCCCACAGCAGAGGGGGCCTCTCAGCTGCATTTTGCTATAAAAGTGTACTTTGGGAGGAAACTGTGTGCAAAGGCATGGAAATGAAGGAGAATGGCTCTTTCTGGGAGTCTGAGGGCATCCACTGTGGCTAGTACCTGTAGGGTGCATAAGAGGCAGCTAGAAGGGCAAGTCTGGAGCAATAGATGGGGGCAAGACTGAGGTGCCTACTCTGTCCTGCAGGCAATGGGAATTCTACAGCAGCTTTTATTTCTTTATTTTTCTTTATTTTTTCTCCCCAAAACCTCCAGTACATAGTTGTATATTCTAGTTTGTAGGTCCTTCTAGTTCTTCTATGTGAGCCATTCCCACAGCATGGCTGCTGATAGAAGAGTGGGTGGTTCTGCACCCTGGGACTGAATCCGGGCCACCGAAGCAGAGCTTGCCGAACTTTAACCTTTAGGCCATCAGGGCCAGCTCTCTGCAGCAGGTTTTAAAGTGACAGTGATGTGATTCATTTTCCTTCTCAGCAGTGTGGTGGGGTAGAAATAACGCTATTAGTGATGTTGATGTTGGCTCACCTTGAAGACTGGAGGCTGGGAGGCAAGTTGACAGGCAGATAGAGGAATAAAGCCATATAGTGTGTTCTGGAGTAGAAGCATGTCTGAGAAAGGTGAAGAGTGAGCAAAGATGGAAGGAGCACTTCTCTCCACTGTTGGGAGTCTCTCCTATTCTGCAACCCCCAGAAGAAATAAGCCATGTGTGATTTAGATGGAGGCAGTGGCATTGGAGATGGACAGGAGAGGCAAGACTTCAGATTTTCGAGATGAAATAGCTAGAACTTGGTGAAGGACTGGGTGTCTGTTGGGGAGAACAGAGTTAGATGATGGCCTGGCGTTTGTCCTGGAATGGGGCATGGATGAGGGAGAGTTAAGTACCTCTGCTGTAATCCTTCATCTTCTGTGATGTAGTGACAAGTATGTTTTCCCAGGTGACCTGGGAGTTTTGTGATGTAGTTTAAGAGACTTTCTTAGGGTCATGGAGCCTTTCAATGACAGACCCAAGGCTTCCATTTAGCCCGTTATTTCTTATTGTTAGGGTTGAGGGTTAAGCTGGAGTGACAATGTCTTTGTAGGAAACCTCACATCACATCTGGAATGATGGACATTCCCATTGCTCCTAAACATGAAATAACATTATAATGGTGTCACCCATAACATAACTTGTTTGAGTCTGAATGCCAAAGCTTACATGACAGGAATGATTTTATAACCAGGACAGTTTCTGTGGGGTATCGTCTGTTACCTGGAATTACTGTCTGCCTTTGGTGTCCCTCTGAAAGGATTCGGATGCTGTTGGCCCTTATGGTGGGCAGAGGTTGCGGGCAGTGCAGGTGTTGCTAATGGAAATAAGGACAGGGGCATTTTTATTATGTAAGGGGTGAGGAGTGAACCTTACACAGCCTAAGGATGGTGAGATGAATTGTGAGTGTCACAAGCACAGGTAAAATCTGTGTGACAGATGCTGTAATGGTAAATTTTTAAGGCAATATGGGGTGGAAAGAAAGAATTGATTTACTCTACCTTTGTGAGGCCAGGAGGGTACTTGGGAAAGTGCTCTCTCACAGCCTGTCTGTGCTATTCAAGAGTCGTTGGGAAAGCTATGCTTGTTTGAGCCTTTATGTTGCTGTAGAAGGAGGCTTCTAAAAATTATAGGACCCTCAAATGAAACAAAGTTACTCACGATATAGCCTTTATCACTCTTCCCGTAGTTTCCCAGAAAACTTTTTGCTTCCAAACTTCCTGTTTATTCCTTGAAGCTGGATCTTTGTTCTGAACCTGGTCTGGAAATGTGTTTGTTCCTCCGGAAGTGATGTCTCAGGGCTTGGACATGGGTGGAATTTTAAACTGAGAGTCATAAAACTAGATTATAGTTAATGCATTCCACACTAACTACTTGCCTCTAATATTTTTCTTGAAAACCTTTTGCTCCACTTTACTACAGTACTTAACTTTTATTTTATTCTTCTAAACTAGAGGTCCAGCAAATTTTTTCTATAAAGGCCCTGATAGTAAATGTTTTTGGTTTTGTGGGCCATATGGTCTCTGTTGCAACTCCTCAACTCTGAAGGTTTTATTACAGGCAGCCATAGACAATATTTAAATGAATGGGTGAGGGCATGCCAATACAACTTTACTTACAGAAACAGGTGGGACAAATGTCCGTCAACTGATAAATGCATAAATAAAATGTACATTCATACAATGGAGTATTAATTTGATGGTAAAAAGAAATGAAGTACTGATGTATGCTATACCATGATTAACCATGGAAATATTAAGCTAAGTGAAAGACATCAATCACAAAAGACCACATGTTGTATGATTCCATTTATATGAGATGTTCATAATAGTTATCTATAGAGACAGAAAATAGATAAGTAGTTGTTTAGATGGGGAGTGGAGTGTGGGAGATGAGAATTGGGGATTGACTGCTAATGAAGTTTCTTTTATGGGGTGAAAGTGTTCTAAAGTTACGTTGTAGTAATGGTTGCACAATCCTGTGAATAAACTGAAAAACATTGAATGGTATGTTTTAAACAAATGAGTTATATGGTATGTGAATTATATCTCAAGAAAGTTGTTAAAAAATATCCTTGGGGGAACCTAGGCCTAGTGGGTAAGTTCAGCGTGCTCCACTTCAGCAGCCCAGGTTCAGTTCCTGGACGTGGACCTACACAACTGGTCAGCAGCCATGCTGTGGCAGCAACCCACATAGAAAACGGAGGAAGACTGGCACAGATGTTAGTTCAGGGCAAATCTTCCTCAGCAAAACAAAACAAAACAAAACCTCTTGGGAATCATGCCCATTTACAAGGAAATCATCACATTTGAGAAAATATTTTAGAAGAAAAGACGAAATCACAGTGTTGCTTGTTTATGACTTACTGACAAAATAAAAGCAAACAAATAAAAAAATCCAGGCTAGGAGCTGGCCCCGTGGCCGAGTGGTTGAGTTCATGCTCTCCGCCTCGGCGGCCTGGGATTTCGCTGGTTCAGATCCTGAGCGAGGACAGGGCGCCGCTCGTCAGGCCATGCTGAGGCCGTGTCCCGCGTGCCAGAACTAGAAGGACCCACAACTAAAAATATACAACTGTGTACCGGGGGGCTTTGGGGAGAAAAAGGAAAAAGAAAATCTGAAAAAAAAAAGTCCAAGCTAAAAATTCTTTTTGCTCTCACAATACTTCTAACACCAAAGGTGTTGGTTTTTCTGCACCAAAAAATTCTCCAGTTCTCTATGGACACCAACTGGGTGATCAAGAATTTGATTCAGTTATGACACTAACTACCTGGAGTTAGTGCAGACCCCACAACTTAAGGGGTGAGTCCCGCAAGACTGCCCCAACCCCTTCAGATGCCAGTCTCAAGTACTAGGCCACCTGTACCTCTGACCGACAGGCTATAAATCAGCAATTCCTACAACCGCTTGCTCAGGTTTGATAACGTGCTAGAGTGGCTCATAGAACTCAGGAAGGCACTTTATTTACTCTTGCTGGTTTGTTATAAAGGATACAACTTAGGAACAGCCACATGGAAGAGATGCATAAGGCAAGGCATGGGGAAGGGGGTGTGTGTGGAGCTTCCATGCCCTCTCTAGGCAGTCCATCCTCCCAGCACCTTGATGTGTTCATCAACAGGAAAGCTCTCTGAACCCCATAGTTTAGGGATTTTTATGGAGAATTTATTGGTTGTTGGTGATGAACTCAATCTCCAGCTCCTCTCCCCTTTCTGGAGGTCAGGATGGAGTGGGGCTGAAAGTTCCAACCCTCTAATCACGCCTTTGTTTTCCCCGTGACCAGACCCCATCCTGAAGCTATCTAGGGGCCCCCAGTTGCCAGTCATCTCATTATCATACAAAAAGGCACTATTATCACTTTGGAGATCCCAAGGGTCTTAGAAGCTTTTATGTTAGGAACTGGGTACTAAGACCATATATTATAACAAAAGATACTCCTGTCATTCATGATCCCTTAGGAAATTACAAGGGTTTTAGGAGTTCTGTGCCAGGAAACAGGGACCAAGACCAAATATATATTTCTTATTATATCACAATAACATGGAAGCAATTAACATCAAAAAGTGCCACAGGCATAAGGATAGACATGTGGATCAATGGAATAGAATTGAGAGTCCAGGAATAAACCCATACATCCATGGCCAATTGACAATTTTTAACAAGGATGTCAAGACCATTCAATGGGGAAAGAGTATTCTCTTCAACAAATGGTGCTGGGACAACTGGATATCCACATGCAAAAGAGTGGAGTTGGGCCCCTACCTCACACCATGTACAAAAAGTAACTCTAAATGATCAAAGACCTAAATGTAAGAGCTAAAACTATAGAACCTTTAGAAGCAAACATGGGAAATATGTATGACTTCATATTTGGCAGTGGATTCTTAGGTATAACACAAAAAGCATGAACAGTGGAAGAAAAAATAGATAAATTAGACCTTAATTAAAAAGTTTTATGCTTCAAAGGATATTGTCAAGAAAGTGAAAAAACAGCCTACAGAATGGGAGAAGATATTTGCAAATTGTGTGTCTGATAGGAGTCTAGTATCCAGAATATATAAGAGAACACTTACAACTCAACATCAGAAAGATACCCCAAATAAAAAATGGGCAAAAAGACTTGAATAGACATTCATCCAAGATACACAAATAGCCAACAAGCACATGAAAAGAAGCTCAATATCATTAGTCACTAGGGAATTGTAAATCAAAACCACAGTAAGGTACCACTCATTGGGATGGTTGTAATTTTTTAAAAATGGAAAATAAGTATGGGTGAGAATGTAGAATAATTGGAACCCTCATACCTTAGTAGTGAGATTGTAAACTGGTTCTGCTCCTTTGGAAAACAGTTTGACGGCTTCTCAGAAAGTTAAACATAGAGTTACCATTTGACTTAGCAATTCTACTCCTAAGTATCTACCCAAGAGAAATGATGAAAATGTATATCCATGCAAAAACTTGTACAGAAGTGTCCATAGCAGCATTATTCCTAATAGCCAAAAGATGGAAACTACCCAAATCTTCACCAGTGGATGAATGGGTAGACAAAATGTGGTTTATATGTAAAATGGAATATCGTTCAGCCTTAAAAATGAATGAAGTACTGACACATGCTTCAGCATGGACAAACCTCAAAACCTCATAAGTGAAAGAAATCAGACACAACAGGCCACGTATTTTATGATTCCATTTGTATGAAATATTTGGATGGCTCTAGAGACAGAAAGCAGGTTGGTGGTTGCCAGGGAGGAAGAGGGGTGGGGACTAATTGTTTAATGGGCACAGGGTTTTTTGGGGGGTGATAAAAATGTTTTGGAGCTATAGAGACAGCGATGGTTGTACAACATTGTGAATGTACTAAAGGCCACTGAATGAGTTGTACGTTTTAAAATGGTTAATTTTATGTTATGTGAATTTCACCTCAACAAAAGAAAAGGGGAGAGGGGAAGATGGTGGGTGGATTTTGGCCCACAGGCCTTAGTTTGCCACCCCGTGTCTAAACATTTGCAAATGCTACTACTCCTCTCTCTCAAACCACTTTTCCTCCTCACCTGGTTAGCTCTTGTCACTTACTGAGAAGCCTTCCCTGACTCACTGAACTCGTGAGGTCATAGCAATCTCGCTCTTTCATGAGTCATAGGAGTCAATACCCTATATTACAATTGCTTGCTTCTTTGCTGGAAGCCCTCATCATGTGTCCTTAAGGAAATGGTCTGTGTTGTATTCATTTTCTTTATCCTTAGCCCCTTGCACAGAGCCTGTCACAAAGAAAGCATTTTTGTGTTGAATCCTTGCCAGCTATGGTCCTTGTTGTGTCTTAACCCAAAGCACACATAACACTCACAGGAGATCCATCCCCATGAGGTGGACCTCACCTAACAGGAGCCTGAGGCTTAGAAGCAGGTCACTGCCCAAGGCTACACATGTAGCCTGTGGGTCTGCGACTACAGGTGGAGTAAGAGCCCAGGGCTCCAGGCTTGATCTCAGGTGTTCTCTCTGCTTCGCCTTCTCATCTGGGCTTCAGCTTCATCTTCTCTAGCACTGGGATTCAAGTCTATTGTCGCCATGTTGCCGAAAATCTTCCCATTGTCTCCTAGGGAGAGGAAATCTTGTTCTGTCCTTATTCTCATTTTAAAATGTCCTTGTTCATTCTTCTGTTAGAGTGCATACCATTTGTCTATGGGTTTCTGCTGTGTTTCTCCCTACTCTGAGCCCTTGGTGACTGCTAGTCTACTTTCTGTCTCTCTAGATTTCTCTATTCTTGATATTTCATATATGGAATCAGTTTGTGACTAGCTTCTTTCACTTTGCTTGTTTTCAAAGTTCATCCATGTTGTAGCATGAATCAGTGTTTTGTGTAGTAATTTTAATGTGTGTGCAATAGAAAAGATCTTTAAAAAGAAAAAAGTTGAAGCTTTTGTCCCCCCCCACCTTTTTTGTGGTGAGGAAGATTGGCCCTGAGCCAACATCTGTTGCCCGTCTTCCCCTATTTTGTATGTGGGACGCCACCACAGCATGGCTTGATGAGCATTGTGTAGGTCCACACCCAGGATGCGAACCTGCAAACGCCAGGCCACTGAAGCAGAGTGCCTGAACTTAACGCTACGCCACTGGACCAGCTCCTTGTTTTCCCCTTTTAAGGAGATGTGGGTAGGTGGGGAATCAACTGAATATCTGAATTTTGCCCACAGACTGCTTTTGGAGGTTCATTTGGCAGAGATGCTGGTTTGAATGTTGAATTCTAGGAGCTTGAACTGTGATGCTTTCATGTTCCATTTACTTAGCTTTTTGAGCATTTAACATTGGATATAAATGTATTGAAATTCTTTGCTAGAAAATGTTAAGTTCTAAGTTTTATAAAAGATACAATTTTTGCTAATTAGAAATTTCAGAAAACATTATTTTCAAAATTAGCCCATAATCTCATCCTCCTGATTTAAACTATTCTTAACATGTTGGAGTTTTTCCTCCAAAAACTTAACTTTCTGTGAATGTATGTGTGTGTGTATGTGTGTTTGTCTATGTGTGTATATATATATGCATACTCACATATATATGTATCTGTGTGTATACACACACATTTACAAATTGAGATCATCTATCTTACTGTTTTGTAGTCTTTTTCTCTGGTGTTTGTAGCCATCTTTCCCTATCAAATTCAGAGTTATTTCATGCCTTTTACTAGCTAATAAACTTATTTTTTATTAGAGGAACTATATCAACGTATGAGGCTTTCATTTTAGAAACATTTTAACAATTGTTTATGTCCATCTCTTTTGTCTCCCATTATTGCAAAATGTCTTTTCTTAGCAAAATCGTGTGGTTGGGGCAATGCAGCTCTACTCTGTTTATAGGAAGGTTTCACAAGCCATAAAAGGCCCTGCTGCTGCTTTTGCAGAGTTCAAGAGCGAGGGGAATGCCAAGCCTGCCACCCTTTTCTGCTTTGCTGTACGCAATCCCGCAGGGGGCAAGGTAAGATCTACTCTGTCTCCTCCTTCAGAAGAGTGTCCTGAGTCTGTCAGGAGTTTGTACGTGTGTAATTGGTAGCCGCTTAACCAACATTTCAAAACCAATTTATAACTGGGAGTGGGGAATGGTCTGCAGGTGCTTCATGAAGCTCTTGCTGTGTTTAGAACCATTCACCTGTTGTACCTGTTGGTGGTTTCACAGCCAACCTTTGCATAAAGTTAGTGACCTCAAGTTGACTAGTGTTTAATTGGTCCCTTTCCCTAAGAGTCCTCTTGGACAGAGCCTGCTGAACCTGGGCTAGGTAAGCGGGGCCTGGTTTCTACTCTCACGCACCGTCTCCTGGGAGCAATGGCTGTGACAGAGCCAGTGCAGCCATCCTTACCTAAGGCGTGGGTCCTACGTCACCGAGGCCTGGTTGTGCCCAGATGGTGGGGTGGAGGTGAGACCCCAAGGGAGCTGCAGAGAGAAAGGCTGTGCCCTGGGGGCGAGTGGAGTGTTGTCAGGCTCTGAGGCACGGCCAGCACCTGTTTGGCAAGGCTGCTGTGGGCAGAGATGTGGAGGTGTAAGAGTTCATGATGCTGGGGAGACTTGGGGTTGCACCAGGGTTGTGGCTCACCTGGAGAGCTGCCTCAAAACAGAGTCCTCCTCCCAGTAAACTCTTGTCAAAAACGCTTCCTGAAATCGTTGTTTTGGGTTGGTCACCAGCCCTGAAGTGTTCCCCAGAGAAGAGTTCTAATCAGTATGCGGCTTTCCAAACCTCCTCTTCGTAGGTCCTCGTACTTGGGTACTTTGGTCTCTTGTGTAACGTACTTCATGCTCTCCTTGGTTGAGAACCAATAGAAGAATAGGACTCAGGTAAAAATACCAGCCTACACAAAGAGCTTGCTACTGTATCACCTCAGAATGAGGCTTTTCACCTCCTCACAGAGAGTTAGGTGGCCACAGGCTCCCTTGTAGGAGCAGAACCTGCCCCACCAAGCTCCCTGTGAAGAAAAGAGCACACCAGAAACACCCTCTGTAGGTGGACGGCGGCCCTGGACAGAGAAGGGCTCCTAAGGCAGGCGGGCTCCCTTATCTCTGAGACTCGACTGCCAGGCAGGCCCCTCCTTCAGGGTGGAGCTGCGGCCAGGGGCAGTCTTTCCTGGCAGCCCCTTCCACCACACAGACCCCCGCAGCATCTGTCCCAAGTGCTGCCTATTTTGTGATTGAATGTCACTTCCCCTACCACAGTGGAAGGTGTGTGGTCCATTCAGTGGTTTCCTGCGCCTGTGCCCCTTGCACATGCCTGCCTTCTGATTGAGCCTAGCTGTACTTACTGAGGGCTCTGCAGTCTCCGTGTATGGATCTGAGTTTTGTCTGGATACCAGTTCCTTGTTGCTAACTTTCTCACAGGTGGGCGCCACTTGTCCATAGTCGTGCCCTTCTCCCACCACCTCCGTAAGAAGCCTGGCTTCCTTTCCCACAGCCCCATTTCTGTTGGCAGTGCCACCATCCTTCCCAACTCCCAAGCAAGAAACCACTCTCAAGCTCCTTTCTGTTCTTGTTGGCACTGTTCAGCCTTTAGCAATTCTCACGTCTGTGGTCGACTAGGCCCTTGTCACTCATATTTGGGTTAGAAAATAGCCATTTATTAAGTCCTCAGACCCACTCTGCCCATCGAAAAGGATTTTCCTAAACTACCATTTATCTGAAAGTGCCCCTCTTCAGGGAGCTTCGGTCTCCCCCCGTTTTGACCTACAGTAGCCCCTAGTCCCTCGCTGCGTCATCCCTCTGCCTTCTGGCCCGTCTCTCGGAGTTCATCCTCTGGTTGCCTCAAGCCTCTTTGGTATTTCCCCTTCTCTCTGCTGGGCCAAATCCAGACTGTCCTTAAGTGGACACTCATCCGTTTCCTTCACTGAGCCTCCTCTCCAGCCCTTGAGTTTTGTGTCTCTGATGCACCTCTGCTCGGGACTTTTTTCCAGACTTGTTTTAGCTATGATAACTTTCCGTTAGATGAAAGGGACCTGAAACTGTCCTGATAAAAGCAGAGACGGGCTGCCTCATCTACTCTTTCTTCCAGAATCTCCAGAGTTCCTTACATCCTCCAGCATAACCTTGAAAAACTCAGGCTCTGCCACGACTGACTCTCCTGTGAGTTTGGCATTCAGTCGTGTGGTCCTGTCTACTAACTGATTTGTGTTAGCCTGAGCTGTGTCCAGGAGGTCAGAGTGGCAGAGCTGGAAGAGACAGCAGATCCGTTGGAGCCCTTTGTTTCGTGGGCATCTGCACTGAGGCCCAGAGAGGGGAGAAGTGACTTGGTCAGCAAGCTGAAACTAAATGTTTCTCAGGCTTCCTGGCATTGGTTCTTTCTGTTGTACTTGGTGATAGGGAGCAGGTTAGTGAATAACATAAGCACCTTGACCGTTTGTTTGAATGTAAGTTTTATCATTAGTCATACAGAGCGTGGACCTAAGGCTCTGCTCACCACTGTTCATTGGTTAGCATCAGTCTGCCACCAAGAACGTTTACTTGGATTGACCTAAAATCTCTTTCCTAGTTGCACATAATCGAAGTCGGATAGCCCGCAGCAGGAAACCAACCTTTTATAAAGAAAGCTGTGGATATGTTTTTCCCCTCTAGAGGCTCAGACAGATTTCCCAGTGGCTATGCAGGTATGAATGTACTGCTCTCTGAGTTTGAGTGAATCATAGATCTCACAGATAGTGGCCTCTTTTGCCTCAGAAGGTGTCACAGTAGATATATTAGAACACAGAGAAGATGACAGTGATACTAGAGCACAGAGAAGATGATGTTGATACTAGAACACGGAGAAGATGACATTGATATTAGCACACAGAGAAGATGACAGTGATACTGGAACACGGAGAAGATGACATTGATATTAGAACGTAGGGAAGATGCCGTTGAGGCTCGCCTTCTAGCTCAGGCTGCCTCAGCACTCTCTGATGAGGAGCACTCTTTTCGGCCAGCAGGACTTTTTCCAGCTAACATACCAAAGTCCCAGGTCTTTTCCATTTTATTATAAAAGGTTAGGTGTTCACTGTGGTACAAAAATATATAAAGAAGAAATCAATAATCTGTAGCTGAACCAATTGGATGTGAAATATATCAAAGATCTTACTACTTTTTATATAAAAACTTTAGTTGTAAACCTTTTCTGAACAAAATTGGGATCACACTATATGTGTAAAATTATGTGATCTACTCTCTTTTTTTTACTCTTTTGCTCGGTACATTATAGGCATTTCCATAAGGTGTTACATTCTTTGTGAATATTGGGGGAAATGAACAATTATTTTTAGGGATGTACCATAATTGTAGGATGTTTCAATTATTTCCCTTTTTTCTGTTTCAAGTATTTGTCCATATTTATGATAATTTCTTTAAGCTAGATTTCTGGAAGTAGTTACATAATCAAAGAATGCGATTTTTTTCCCAGAGTGAAATTGGCTTTTTTTCTGTCTTACAAAAATATACATTGTCCGTAAATTTCCAACAGTATCAGTAAGTGTAACAGCAGAATTAAATAACTGAAATCCTGCCACAGCTGATACTTTTGCCCATCCCTTTGGGAATATCTTCACGTGCATGCATTTATGCAGATATATACAAGTAGACTCCTATGAAATGGCTTTGCACTTTACAACCTTCTCTCACTATGTTGTAGACCATTCTATGCCAATAAAATACACGTATGTATTTAATGTCTGCACCGTCTGTTCTGTGGATGTGCTATAACTCATTTAGGCAATCCTTTGTGATGGGTATTTACATTTACAGTAAACACTTATGGGAATATTGCTGTCCATACCTCTTTGTGCATTGGTCCAAAAGTCCAAGGATAAACTCCTAGAAATGAAACTGGTAGGTCAGGGACGTGTGCATGTCACTGACTCTCATGATCATGCCGGCCAGTTCACACTCTGCCGACGCCACCTTTCAGAGCTGGACCATGTCCAGCAGTGTTCATGTCCGTCCTGAGATTATTGTGAAGATGGAATGGGTTTACCAGTCATTCATATGCATCTTGTTAATTGCCTCTTCCTGATCTTAGCATTTTCCCTCTTTATCTAATTTGTAAGAACTCTCCATAGTTTTGGAATACTAAGTGCCTGATGTGTTTCAAATAAACGTTTTTTCCCAGTCATAACAAAAGTTTATTTGTGGTATGTCCCACCTTGTAGAAGTTTTGCATTTTTATGTGGCTTTGGTATCATGTTTTGAAAAGAATTCTACACCACAAGATGATCAAAATGTTCATATTTTCTTCTATTGCTCTCTTAGCTTTAATTTTTATTTAAAAATCTTTGACCTATCTGGGATTTACTTTGATCTGAAGAGTAAGATAGGGGTACAGTTCTTTACCCTCATTCCCCATCCTCAAATAGCCAGCTGGTTATATCAACATCGTATACTGATTAAAGTCTGTTTTCCATGGATATGAAATACCTACTCATTCATGTTAAATTTTTAGATATGTTTGATTCTATTTCAGAGTTCTCAATTAAGTTCCATCTTATCTCTTCCTATGCTAATTATTTCATAGTACAACATATTTTAAATTACCGTAAGTTTTATAATAATCTAATTGGGCAAATTTATCTTTCTCCCACTCTGTCAGGATTTCCTGTGTGTGAAGTATTTTTCTGTGAGAGTCAATGGCCTTGGCAGAGGTCAAAGGTTAATAAGTGGTGGTAGAGGACAGGCTGGAATGTGAACTCAGTGTTTGAGGTTTTTATCCAGAACTTTTCCCTTATTTTATGAACTTGCAGCTTGCTTTGGATTTGGTTAGAAACCAGGGAGAGGATAGCTCTACCTGAAAGATAGATAGAACAGCCTGATTTATTGGACCTTTATTTGAGAGTGGTTAGGAAAAGTATTGGCTTGAAAACTAGTTCTCAGTGGGGTAGGACTAGAATCAACTTGGGATCCATGTCTCGGGGACGCACTGCTCCCAGCGATGTTAAATGATCTTTTGGTCTAAAAACTCAAAAGTCCTCTTTTATCGTTCTTGAGCTCTTTTGCTTTATTTGGCTTCTCCCTACTTTTCCACCTGTTGTTCTCTATCTTCTTATAGATTGGAGTTAAACATGGTATTATTTACGTGATCACAAAGTATAGCTATCTTCATATGTATGACCTGGAGTCTGGCATGTGCATCTACATGAACCATGTTAGTGCTGACACAATCTTTGTAACTGCTCCACATGAACCTACCTCTGGAATTATTAGTGTCAACAAAAAGGGACAGGTATGTAACTTTGAGGGTTCATCTCCCACCTTTTTCATTCACTGGAGACTGGAGCTTAACTTTTCCTCCTTCTCCAAAAAAAGTGATCAGGTGTAGTTAGCTCCAGTTATTAAACTTAGCTCATGTCTCCCTTCTTCATATCATCACTTCACCTCTCAGACAGCACCATTCCTAAGACAGAATTGATTCTCAGAAGAGAAGAGCTCCCTTCCTGCATGATGCTTCTGCCAGTGGAGCAGCAGTTCTAATGCACACCACCAGCATCTTCGGGCCACGCACACGTTGACTGAGGAGGGTTGAAAAAGCAGATACTATGCTACCTAGGTTACCTTTCTCAACCAAAGTTAAAAAGACAGTTAAAAGAAGAAAATCTGTGCTTAAAAAAAAATTTGAGAGGAAAAATTGTCAATTCCACCCAAACGGGTCATTTTGGCATGGTTGTCATCCCAAATGCATCTCTAGTTAATGCCCATGCAACTTTATATTTCTCTCATTTAGTATTTTTATAGTCTTTTAAACAACTGTGTAGAACCCCATGCTGTAGCAGTACCATGATGTTCTATTGTGGTACCTTTAGGCGTTAGGCCCCTTTGCATTCTGTCACCATTAAGGCCAGCGTTGTGAGCGTGCTCAGCATGAGCCTTAGACCTTTGCTGATACTCCTGTGAGTTGAATGTAGCAGTGTGTGTGTATGGAGCACTTTTCTAGGCTGAACTAGTCTCATTTGTTGGGTCCTTGTAGGTGCTGTCAGTTCGTGTTGAGGAAGATAACTGTGAATTATGCAACCAACGTGCTTCAGAATCCAAACCTTGGTCTGCATTTGGCCATTTTTGGTAACCTCGCTGGGGCAGAGGAGTTATTTGAGAGAAAATTCAGTACCCTGTTTGCACGGGGGAGCAGTGCTGAAACTGCCAAAGTAGCAGCATCTGCACCAAAGGTAACAACACTTGAACATGTGTGCCATCCTGAGAGTGAAACAAATCCTAAAAGCTTTCCATTACTGATGCTGTAGTATCGTGGTGTTCTGTTAGTTTTCAGCTTTACAGTGTTCTGCCAATGGCATGACAGTAATGGAAACAAATGAACAAAAAGCACAATCTTGCTACAATGATGTAGTCTTTTTCGTTTTCTTCCACTTCTTGTCTATGTGCATACATATTTCTCACCCAACTTCTTAGCTTAGCAAATACGTAACTGTCTAATACATCAAGTGGTTGTACCCTGTTTTATTTAGTCGTATTTCTGCTCTGGACTTTCTCCACTCTTCTGAAGTACAACAGTACTGCTTAGGGCATTTTCTTTCTTTTATTTTTTTTATTAAGATTGGTGCCTAAGCTGACATCTGTTGCCAGTCATCGTTTTTTTTTTCTTCTTCTCCCCAGAGCCCCCTAGTACATAGTTGTATATTCTAGTTGTAGGCCCTTCTGGTTGTGATATGTGGGATGTTACCTCAGCATGGCCTGACGAGCAGTGCCATGTCTGTGCCCAGGATCCAAACTAGTAAAGCCCTGGGCTGCCAAAGCAGAGTGCGTGAACTTAACCTCTCTGCCACAGGGCCAGCACCCAAGCTTAGGGCATTTTCTTTGATTTGTTTCATTAGGATAAATTGTCCTGGGATTGGATCTTCTCCTGATGAGTAGTAGATAAAGGCTTTTCACTTGCTTCTCCTTGGAAGGATTTTTCCTGTCTTTTCAGTGATGCTTATGCACAAAACATTTCTAGCCTTCATCTGAGAGAATGTAGTGATGGTAGAACTCCGCTACTGCGGCACTGATGCAGAAACCTGATTCCCCCTGCCATCTGCTAGGGGAGATGGAGGACCCTAAGTAGAGACAGCCCCTGGGACTGAGACCACTGCAATGGGGTCATTGCTGAAGGCAGAAGCCATTGCCTTGCTAGAGGACTTTTTGTCACTGATAATTCAGTACAGAATTTCTCTTGGCAGACTTTTTTTATACAATCAAGTTAAATGAAGGGATGACCTGTGACTACAACAAAACGACCTGCATTTCCATTTGTTATTAAGGAATCCTGCGTACCAACGACACGGTTCAGAAGTTCCAGAGTATCCCACCCAGCCTGGGCAGGCTTCTCCTCTGCTCCAGTCCTTTGGAATCCTGCTTGACCAGGTCAGCTCAGCCAACTTGAATCCTTAGAACTCTGCCGTCCAGTTCTTCAGCAGTGGCGCAAGACCTCTTAGAAAAGCAGCTGAAGGAAGACAAGGTGCAGACACTTGTGAAATCACAGCCCCCAGCACGGTTTGAAGACTAGGTCCTGGCTCACTATTCCTCTCGTCCTAATCTCGCCTTGTCCCTTTGGCACACTGCAGCCGGAGTGTTCCAAAGAACTTGGAGATTTGGTCAAAACTGCTGACCCTACACTCGCTCTGAGTGTGTACCTTCAGGCAAACGTGCCAAGCGAAGTTATCCAGTGTTTTGCAGAAACAGGCCAATTCCAAAAAATTGTGCTCTGTGCCAAAAAGGTAATGTGTGTTTAACCATTAGCATTTCACAGATAGTTAATTTGTGGTTGGGTGGTTGCTGATTCTGAAGTTTATAGAATGCCCTTCTGCATGAGTACTCTGGTCTGAGAGAGTTGTCAGTGCTGCTGTTTACCTCTGTCACTCGTTGATAATGGTCGTATTTTATTTTCCTCAGTTTTTTATTTTCCTGTCTTCTGTTTACAGTCTTCCCATCTCTTTTCCATTTGGGGCTTTCTTGTCATTTTCTCTTGTTCTTTTTCTCCCTTCTCCGTTCCCCCTCAGCGCCCTCTGTGTGTTAGTTCGATGTTTTGGTGGGCTCCCAGGCCTTATCCCCGCAGCCCACTGGCCACTGTGCTGGGTGTTGATTGGAGCTTGCACACTGGCTGGGGTGCCTTCTTTGTGGTCTGGGCTGTTTGTGTAGTTGACTGTGCCTCTGTGTACATGGAATCTGTACTCTGGGTTGCATGTTATGTTTGGCAGAGGGCCAGCACAAACACATAGCACATAACATTCTTTATTTCTTTGTTTGAAACAAAGGATGGGGAAGTTTTTTCTTTTTTTTATCAGCACCGAAAAACATTAAATCTTTATAATAATAAATAAATCATCTCCCCCTCCCTTTTACATGCAGCTGAAAAATGATGACAGGCTAGGAACAGAATATTTTGAACTTTGTACTGTTGAAATTATCGCTCATTTAATCATCATTAGCTAACAGTCACTAAATGTACATATTAAGGAAATTATATATAGAATACTGTGAAAACAGTAAAAGACTGACATTTGCCCGTTTCTGCTCAGGAAGTCCCTTCACTCCCAAGTGTCGTGGTATGTTGTCCTTTCAGCTTCCAAGTTTACTGCTAGTCCTGTTTCTCCTCCTTCTGCTCTTCCTTTAGTTTCCCAGTGCCAGAGCTTCCAGAGCCTTCTCGCTCAGATGCCGTCTTTTTGTATGCCATTTCGAAGCACTTCAGTGATGCTAGCTGAAGGGAAGATGCTGCCTACCTTATGTTTTCTCCTGTTTCACTATCTTTTTCGAGCCAAGAATGCTTTCATTTTGGAAATCTCTTCTTTTAGCTTGTTGCACTCATCAGCAGGCAATTGGGAACTACTTTTTTTTAACATTGAAGGTGTTTTGTTTATTTTCCCAATGGCTGTCTCCTTGCTTCTAGGTTGGCTATGCCCTAGACCAGATCTTTTTGCTGAGGAGTGTGATGAGGATCAGCCCAGACCAGGGCCTGCAGTTTTCTCAAATGCTCGTGTAGGATGAACAGCCACTGGCCAACACTGACCAGGTGAGCCTGGCTTGAGGCAGCTTTCCGTGGCTTTGTATAGCTGTCTAGAAGAGTCTCTTTCATTTATTTTCCTGTTCCCAGTGTCTCGATTGTTTTCTTTGCTTGCTTGCTATTAATCTTCCAGTTTTAAAAAATCTGACGTACTAGGGGAGCTTGTCTTCTAGTCTTTTATTATTTGAATACTTGTTTCCCTTTGTTTTGAAGTATTTTAGATTGTGTGTTGAGTTGTGAGGGTCTTGTTTCTGTGTGGTGATTGGTGGTAGGGTGTGAGGATGTCGTTTTACGATGATAATCCCACCTGCACCCTAGTCACCACCTTGTTATCCCTTGTGACAAGAGGCCTGAACTTTGCCTGAGTGCCTGGTCATGGTGAGTGCCCTCAAGTCTGCAGACTTTCATCTCATGGCTGTCTGACTAACCTGGAGTTAGATAAACGTAAGCCTGTTGTTTTAGTATAACCTACTTAGTATTTAGATGTGAACACATGACAAGCCACCTTCAGTACACTGTGTCCAAGGGGCTCTGGGTAATACAGAGGTATGTAACGAAGCTTGAAGCAAGGCAACAAGACCAACAGCCTGTATAGGAATAAATACGATTATATTGGGTTTATATGTCTTGGAATTTGCAGATATTTTGGAGATCATGATTAAGGGGTTTGAACCAAATGTATGTAGATCTCAAGGGGAAGGAAGGCTCCAGTTTACACCTGGATTGTATTTCATATTTTTAAAGTATTTTTATTAGAAGCTTTCCTGATATACTTTGAATATGGGAACAATTACTCAATTAGTACATTTATTACCTATATATCACCTCTTATTAAGGCTTTTTAATTCTTTAACATCAGTTTAACCTTAATGATTGGCGTCTAAGTCAATGTTTGGATTTTCCCAGTTGTGTCTGAATAAAATACCAATAGTATATGGGCTACACACCAGGTATTGACTTGCCTCTAGGATTTGATTAAGGAATGTATTGTTAAGATTGCTTTACTACTTCAGAGGATTCTGGGGATTCATATGTGACAAAAGTACATCCTTTAATCTACTCGAGTAAAATGCCTTGTTGGTGAATATGACGTAGGTGATGAAATTTCACAGAATTACCTACTATTAAAGAATAGCTATGAATTACATTAATTTTTTTTTTAAGATTTTGTTTTTTCCTTTTCCTCCCCAACGCCCCCTGGTACATAGTAGTGTATTCTTAGTTGTGGGTCCTTCTAGCTGTGGCATGTGGGACGACGCCTCAGCATGGCCTGATGAGCAGTGCCATGTCCGCACCCAGGATTCGAACCGGTGAAACCCTAGGCCACCACAGCAGAGTGCGCAAACTTAACCACTTGGCCATGGGACTGGCCCCAAATTACATGAATTTTGATGATGTAAGAAAATGCAGAAGAAGGAACCAATTGTTGAATTTCTAAATGAGATTCAATTTCAGGAACTATTTCAATAGGAAAACAGAACAGTTTCCTTTGAGTAAATATGTGGCTTGCAATCTGTTTCAGATTGTAGCCGTTTTCATGGAAAACAGTTTAATTCAGGAGTGGACTTCCTTCTTGTTGGACGCCTTGAAGAATAATCGCCCATCTGAGGGGCACCTCCAGACTTGCCTTTTGGAGATGAACCTGATTCATGCACCCCAGGCAAGTGACATTTCTAGGCTGAAACCAAGGGCCTGCACACTTATCTCTCTTCTGCATGGGACTCACACACTGAGACGGAGTGGCTTTGGGCTGGGTTGTGCTTGTGCCAGGGCTTTTTCTTTGCCTCAGTGGACATTGTCCAGGATTTTCCTGCCAGGGATTCTCAGAATCCACGGTGCAAGACTTTCATAGAAACAGTTACAATTAGGGCATCATTTCTTTTCCTTTTTTTTTCTCGTTGTGATAAAATATATGTAACAAAATTGACCATTTTAACCATTTTTAAGTGTGCAATTAAATGGCATTAGGTACATTTGCAATGTTGTACAACCGTCACCACTATAAATTTCCAGATCTTTTTCATCACCACAAACGGAAATTCTGTACCCATTAAGCAATAAGTCTCCGTCCCCTCCCCCATCCTCTGGTAACGTCTGTTTTACTTTCTGTCTCTATGAATCTGCCTGTTCTAGACACTTCATATAAGTGAAATCATATAGTATTTGTCCTTTTGTGTCTGACTTTTTTCACTTAGCATAGTATTTTCCAGCTTCATCCATGTTGTAGCATATATCAGAATTTCATTCCTTTTTAAGGCTGAATAATCCATTGTACATATATGCCACATTTTGTTTATCTACTCATCTTTTGGTGGACACTTGGGTTGTTTTCACCTTTTGGTTGTTGTGAATAGTGCTGCTATGAACATTGGTGTACAACTATCAGTTTGAGGCCCTGTTTCAGTTCTTTTTGGCATATACCCCGAAGTGGAATTGCTGAATCATATATAATTCTATGTGTAACTTGTTGAGGTACCACCATAGTGTATTCCAAGCAGGTGCACCATTTACATTCCCACCAGTTAGTGTATGAGGGGTCCAGTTTCTCCGTATCCTTGCCAATGCTTATTGTTTTCTGTGCATGTGGTTTTTTTTTTTTTTTTTTTAATAATAGCTATCCTAATGGGTGTGAAGTGGTATCTCATTATGGTGAGGCATTTCTTGACCTGACAGTTGGGGAGGAGGTGTGATTAAATCATTTGGATATACATGAAAGAAAAGAGTTTGGGGGAATTTATATCAAGCTGTTAACCATGGTTGTCTGAGTGGATAGGATTGTAGAAGTTCACTTTGTTCTTATCTGTCTTCCCATTTGCTTTTCTTTAACAATCATATATTTTTTTTCCATTAGGAAACAATATGTTAATTATGTTGTTCTGTTACCTCAGGTTATTCAAATCCACAAGTTAGCTGCTGCTGTGGGGTCAGATCCCACCTGTAGGACACACAAGTGCAGTTGATTTGTTGTTTGGTGTTCTGTTGAACTCTGATGACTTGGTGATGATAAATGACAGTTTTTAGTAAATGAGATTTGAGACAGAAACTAAGCACAACTCAGAAACTGAGCAGATAGACCTAAGGAGAGCCCTGACCTCAAAGGAGGGCAGCCTGGATGGGCATGCCACTGAGCATGGCACCCGAGAGGCTGGGACAGTCCTCTCTGGAGGTTGGAGCTTGGTTGACATTTTCTTTTTGGTTTATCTATGTTTTCTAAGTTCTCTAAACTGCACTGTTGCTATAATAAAGGGGAAACGTTTCAAACAAGAGGGTAGTAAGGAATAGATATGAAGGAAACCAGAGGGTGGGGACGGCAGATAAGTGCCAGATGTTACAAAACTGCTCTCAGCACCTGATTTGGATCGTTTCCTCCATAGGGAGCCCTGAGCGTGTGTAATCCTGGAGCATCATGGTGTTAGACTAGGTCTTTGGTTTCTACGTACTTGGTTGGTATTCCGTATCCTGGAAGGAATGGGAAAGAGTGTGCTAGGCAGCCAGTGAAGCCCCCAAGCATGCGTCTCATCAAGACTAGCTGCTAGTAAGACATGGAGGGTCAGATCACTCAGCAAAGCTGGAGAGTTCCTCTGTTGATGCATCTTCTTAGCACAGAGGTTACTTATTTAAAGATAATGTTAAGCCTCATCAAAATTCTTTCCAGGAGTGTTGTTTTTCAAATGCAACCTGCCACTCCTTATTCTGCGTTTAACCAGAGAAGTCTGGTAAACACAAATAGGATTTGTTAATTTCAGGTCTAATTCTGACTGTTACTAATCTGAGGCTTGAGCTCATTAAAGAAGGAGGCCTTGGTAGACTGGAGCTCTCACATTGACCTCCCAGAGAAAACTGTACAAATGCGATGGTTGAAAAGCCAGAGCAACAGTGTGCACTGATTCCAGTAACAGCACTTCATGGCAGAGCCTCGGCCACAAATGCTGGGTCAGCTCTGCAACTAGGAGGACAGAGCCTCGTTGGGAGAGCCTCAGGTGACTTGGAATGACGGCCAGCACTCTGCTCAGGACCCACAAGCAGCTGCTGCTGCTCTGGAAGCATGGGTATGTGCAGGGGCCCAGACATGGGAAGCCTTTCCACTTCCCCTGAGTGCTGGTTCTGGAGGTGTGCCGGAGGCATGGTTGAGCAGCTGCTCTTAAAAAGTTATCGTCATCAGTCAGGCTTTCTTACTGAACTCACTGTTTCACAGGTTGCAGATGCCGTCCTTGGAAATCAGATGTTTTCACATTATGATAGGGCCCATAACGCCCAGCTCTGTGAAAAGGCGGACCTCCTGCACCGGGCACTAGAGCACTACACTGACCTGTGCGACATCAAGAGGGCTGTGGTCCACACTCACCTCCTCAGTCCTGAGGTATGGCATGCCCCTGGGGCACTCCCACTGTGGATGACCTTCACCTGGCCATTAGGGTCACATGCTTCCAAATCTGCAAAGTTGGTGGTTATGGGAGTGTGCCATGTGTCCTTCCTATGCATGAGCCTTGTCACTGCCATGTGCATTTCTCTTTCAGCCCACACACAAAACCCACTTGGCTCAGCCACACAGCTGGCCCTGTATCACCTCTTTCTTTCTGTCACCTTTGACTTAGTCTAATAGAGAGAACCTCTTACTGACAACTCTAGCAGGGATGTCTGAAACTGTTAGTGAGAGCTAAATAGCTATTGCATTCCAGTTTATAGAATAGGTTTAGTATCAACCATGGAGAGTCTCAGGGTCTCTGACAGCTTGTTAAACAGTTGAGGTCAGTGTCTTGTCCCAAGTCTACTCCAGCTCCCACTTCTCACCACGAGGGACAGTTGCTTTTCTGCTCTTTCAAGTGGAAATTCTTGATATTTTTGACACTCAGAGGGAAAAATTGATCCGGTTATCTTGCCAGTGGTGGAAGCATAGTTGTGGACAGACACTTCTTGCTTCCCATTGGCTTGTCAGCTTCTTTGGCTCCTTGTTGGTGGAGGATTCTCTGGCGTGCCTGTGTGCTCTGCTGTCTGCCAGCGTCAGACAGAACCTTCAGCTCTGTGTGCAGGTTGCCTCCAAGTACCACGAGCAGCTGGGCACGCAGCCCCTGGTGGAACTGTTTGCATCCTTCAAGAGTTACGAAGGTAAACTGTGCAGCCTCCGGCTGACCATGCCTCCTGTTCAGCTGTCACTGTCTGCCCGCCCAAACTAACAGTCTTCCTGCAAGCTGAGTGGGATGTAGCACTCAGTGCCTCAGGTGTTGGTCAATGGCAGAAGATTCCCGCTCTCTTGTGTGTGTCACCCGGCTTAGGTAGCTCTTTTGGTCTTTGCAAAGGAAGAAATCAGTTGGTTGGCGTTGGTGGGGGGGGGACTTAGAATCCCCCTTGTGTCTCTGGAGTCTCTGTGAAACCCAGTGGCTCTGTTGCACAGTCTGCCACAGAGTTCACCTGAAACCCTGAACTAGTGGCACTGGAGTGCACAGCCCATAGAGGGTGAGTGTTTTGTGCTGGCCTCAGCCTGTCAATAACTAATATTGTGGCTGGACTGATCCTTGTGATTCTTCTTATGATTGCAAGATGCCCTTAAGCATTAACCATCAGGAAACTTTGAAAAAATAAAGGTTTATTACTCACTGGAGCTGGAAATTACATAGGACACCTGGGGCTATGTAGTGAGGTTGCAGGTAAAGAGAGAGAGCACATGGGCCTGGGGTTCTGCTTTTCTTGAGGTCGAGGGTGGGGCACTAGGGTTTCATCGGCTTACTCTTTATTGGTGAATTTAAAACGTAAGGGCAGGAATTGAAAGCACAGGAAGAGAGCAAAGGAAAAATCAAGTGGTGCAAATGGTCAGTTATCAAAATCAACCAAGATCCCCAAAACAGGCACCTCAGCTGGGGGAGAGGCAGCCTTGCTTGTGGCTGGCAGTGTGTTTATTAGAGATAACCCTCTTTGAAGTTGACCAATCAAAGCTTACGTCAGGCACTTGCGTTACAAAAAAGAAAAAGTCACCAGGGCTTATGACTTCCCCTAAGTGAGAACCCCACAGAGCTCCTGAGGAATGTGGTTGCTGGGCTGGTGGGCCTGCCCTGGTTGTTTCCCTTTGCCCTACTGTGAGCATCACACCCAGAAATGTGCTAATGGGGCGTGGCTTTCCCAAGTGAGGGTCTGTTGGGGACAAGCTGCGGCTGTCTGGCCTGCCCAGGATGGAGACACAGCATTTGTCCAGTGAGTGCCTAGTGATGCTGGGACTTTGGAGGAATGAGGGGAAGACCTGCTCTCACTCGGGCTGGGCTTCTGGTCAGAAGATGCCATCAGAGGAAAGTCTGCTGCAGCAGCAGTGGGGTGGCTCTGGGATGGGAGATAGCGGTAGGGTAGGGTTGGTGGGAACCATTGCCTTGGGGCTGCTGGTTCCATTCCCAGCTTACAGCCAAAGACCTGCTTGGGGAAAATGGTCTGCTCGGGGGTATCATGTCCTGCTATTGTTACCAGTACCTCCTGGCTGGAGCCTGTAATGGTTGGGAAATCCGTGCCTCTGGGTGTTATGGAACCCAGTCCATGGTGGCTCACGTTTGTGCCATCAGCTCAGTGTTAGGTAGCAGACTCTTCATTTGGAGGCTCCTATTTGAAGCCATTGCTTTTTGCTCTGTTCCTGGCATGTCTTTTTAGAGCAACAGTCACAGAGCCCTCTTACCTTACCTCAGTTTGAATTATTCTTGAAGATGACCATCTAAGGTGTACCTGGGCCCCCGAGAAGGATTCCATGTACATATATAGCGTGTATTTTACATCAGAACATCCCAGATATACCTCCCAAATTTGGTGGAATTCTGATTAGCTATTTTGGGGAGATGCCAGAGCTGTCGAACTTCACATAGATTGTAAATTCTGTGTGGGCTGTGGGTACTTGGAAAACAGAACAAGGTCATTGTGGGCTGGGCCGTCAAGGGCAGGTGGGCTACAACCTTGGAGAAGGCAGTTGGTATTAGGAGGGCGCAAAATGGAACAGTCTCTCTTCTTAGGCCTATTCTACTTCCTGGGTTCAATTGTGAACTTCAGCCAGGATCCAGATGTGCACTTGAAATACATTCAGGCTGCCTGTAAGACGGGGCAGATCAAGGAGGTGGAGAGGATATGCCGGAAGGATAATTGCTACCACCCGGAGCAGGTGAAGAACTTTCTGAAGGTGAGTGTGTCTGGGCGTTCCCGCCTTCCTTGAGCAAACCGTCAGCCAGCTGCCCAAGAGTTGGAAAGCTGGGTTTGTCTCCCCAGTGTTCCCTAGGTCCCCAGTGTTCCCTAGGTCCCCAGTGACAGCACTCTACTCTGAGGTCTGAAGTTCTTAGAGGAACCCACTAGTTGTTTTACTGCTCTTCTGTGGAAAGAAGCTTGAGGCCGTGCTCTTAATTGGCTGACGTGGGAGTGGAGAGTTAGTGTCCTGCTGCTGTGTATTTCAGCAGCCCCCCCAGCTGTGCCCTTGTTAATGAGGCTGGGCGAGGCTGCAGCAGCAAGTGAACCCCCCACTACTGGTGGCATAAAACACAAGTCGATTTCTTTCTCATGCACAGTCCTGAGTGGACGTGGCGGTAAGGGAGGTGGCTTCTTTTCCTACCATCTTTCATGGACTGAGCTCATGGCTACTTTGCCGTCTTCAACATGTCACCCTGAACATCGCCTTCCTGGTCAACTGGAAGAAGGAAAGAATACAGAGGAGCCAGCATGGATGTTTTTATGGGTGAGGCTGGAAGTGGCACATGACACTTTGATTCATGTTCTGTTAGAGGAGACTGGGTCACATGGCCACACCCAAGACTGCAAGGGTGCATTTGAACCTGAGCAGTGTGGTCTAGGTATGGCCAAAAAGGGGAGACATGAGTGTGGTGGGTTGCTGGGTGTGGAAAGCACGTGTTGGGGGCAGCGCCCTGCATTGACAGGTGATGTTCCATGGAGTATTACTGCTCGTCTGAAAAGGCAGCCCTTACTGGCAGGTGTTAATTGAGAGCCGCCCGCTCTCTGCTGCCTGGTCTGGGTCAGATTTATGCATAATTAGCTACTTGTCTTAAAAAATGTTTCATTTTGGGCCAATTTGGAATATTATTCCAAAATTTAGCAGAGTTCTTTTTTTCTTTACCAAATACTATTTTCTTTCCCCTACATGTTTCTGAAAGCAAATAGTACATCCCCAAAAGCAAACACCTTAAAAAGACGACATATCTAGAACAGAGTCTTGTCTTGACTATCCTGTGGGGCCACTGTGCTGGCAGAAGCAGTGCCATTCCTGCGCTGGGGCTCTCACTGCCTACATGTACTCTGCTTTCTAACACATAGGAGGCCAGCCTCACAGACCAGTTCCCCTTCATCATTGTGTGTGATGGCTTTGACTTTGTCTACAACCTCGTCCTGTACTTATACTGAAACAACCTGCAGAAGTACATAGATCTACATTCAGAAGGTACTGCTGGGACCATCACTGCTGGCTCCCAGGTGACGTTTGGCTGCCTTTGTGCCTCGGTTGGTGGTTGGTGATAATAGTCTATACCTAAGAGGCTGCCTCTGACCCTTGAGTGTGTCTGAGACTGGTAGTTTGAAGGGTAATGTCTTAAGTCAGCTCAGGCTGCCATAGCAGAGTTCCACAGACCAGGCAAACATTTTCAACAGCAAACATTTTTTTCTCACAGTTCTGGAAGCTGGAAGTCCAAGATCAAGGTGCTGACCCTGCCACCTTGGCTTGATTCCTTCCAAGGCCTCTCTCGGCTTGCAGACAGCCACCTTCTGTCTGTGTCCTCACATGGTGTTTTCTCTTTGCCTGTGCCCCTGCTGTCTCTTCCTCTTTTTTTTTTTTATTTTTTGAGGAAGATTAGCCTTGAGTAACTACTGCCAATCCTCCTCTTTTTACTGAGGAAGACTGGCCCTGAGCTAACATCCATGCCCATCTTCCTCTACTTTATGCATGGGACGCCTACCACAGCATGGCTTTTGCCAAGTGGTGCCATATCCATACCCGGGATCCAAACCAGCAAACCTGGGCTGCCGAGAAGCAGAGCATGCGCACTTAACCGCTGTGCCACCGGGCTGGCTCCTCTTCCTCTTCTTATAAGTACACCAGTCCCATGGGATTAGGGCCCCAGCCTTATGACTTCATTTAACTTTAATTATCTCCTTCAAAGGCCTATCTTAAAATACAGTCACATCTGGGGTTAGAGCTTCAACATGAATTTTGGAGGGGGAACAGTTCGCTTCATCACAGGAGCCCTTTCAGGTTTTTGACCATACTGTCCAAATCTTGGGAGCCTTGGGGCAATGACCTGTGCATGCAGCACTGAAGTCACCACCTTGCCCATTCTAGGTCAACCCTGGCCGAATCCCAGCCGTGGTTGGAGGGCTGCTTGATATAGATTGTTCTGAGGATATCATTAAAAACCTAATCATGGTGGTGAGAGGACAGTTCTCCACTGATGAGCTGGTGGCTGAAGTAGAAAACGGAAACAGGTAAGGTATTCTAGCCTGGTATCTTCTTGTAGCCCTGCGGTCTAGTGTTCGTTTTTAAGTCCCTGACTGATTCTCTAAGATCCCTTCACGTTAGCCTCCTGGCCCCAGGACTGACTGTCTCTGGCTGGTCTTTCACGTAACACATCTTTAGATCTACTAGTGAGTTATTTCTATTGATATTGAAGACCTTTGGGAAAAATTTAACAATTGACATCTGGAACTCAAATCTGTCTTGGTCCCTAGAGCAACATGAAGTTAATGGAATGGGAGATTATTTTGTTTCTAGAAGCAACCTTCAGAGTCCAGGGGCTGGACGTTAGCTCTGAGACTGTTAATGGTGCGCTTCCTTCTCTCAAAGGCTAAAGCTGCTGCTTCTCTGGCTGGAGTCCCGGAGCCATGAAGGCTGTGAGGAGCCTGCCACTCACAGTGCGCTCGCCAAGATCTGCATTGACAGCAGCAGCCCCGAGTGCTTCCTGAGAGAGAATGCCTACAACAACAGCCTTGTGGTGCGCCAGTACTCTGAGAAGAGGGACCCACATCTGGCCTGCCTTGCCTGGGAGAGGGGGCAGTGTGACCTTGAGCTCATCGAGGTGTGCGGCAGATATGCTCAGCTGCCAGGCCTCCTGAGGCAGGGCTTCAGACGCATCGTCTGTGGGGTCTGATGAGGGCTGCCTCTGAACCTCACCATGGCGGGTCGTGAAATGCATTTCCATAACCTTAGTTTCCTTCCAGTTCTGACACCTTGTCTCTGACCTGCCTGTGCCCTGTTTGTATGTATTGTGCCTGTGGGTCCGACTGGCCCCTGGTCTGTCCTATCAGTCCTCTGCTTACAGTCTTCAGTGCTGCCCAGTGTCCTGAGGGCAAAACTGAACCCCTTACCTGACCCAGGAGCTCCTCTGTGGACTGCCACCCTCCCCCAACCGACCTGACCACCTCCCCTCTTGCCTCTCCACCTGCATTCCCTTGCACTTCCTGCCCCTCTTCTTGGTGCAGCCCCTTGTACATGCCCTTCACCATCTCTTCCCAACCACGGAGCTTTCACTGGCCCCTCTTTGGAATGTTCCCCCAGGCCTCCTGCTTACCTCTGCCTTGGCTTGGTTCTACATGTATTCAATTACTTTTTTAGGTTGAGCTGTTGATACTTAACCACATGACCTAAAACTCCAGAAATCTCATGTGCATGCACCTGACATTCGTCTGACTGTAAGCTCCTTGTGGGCAGCTGGTCTGTTTGCCCTCAGCACCTCAGAGCATCTGGCAGCACAGTAGAAAGTCACAGCTGGGACAGGAGTCTATTAGGCATCAGGCATCCAGAGGTGAAGATCAAGAGCAGCTCGCTTTTCTTATCCTACTCTAGCTTTGGACACACCACCGAAGCGACAATCTGGGCGGACATAGCCCCCCACCTGCGAGTCTCTGGGGAGCCTGGGGACTTTAGTTAGTTTGATACCATAAGCCACCTTTTGGCTTAATTTACCACCTTTTTAACAAAGTGCAGTTAAAGACCTTTTGGAGGTCTTTGCATCCATCTGCCCTATGAGGTGATGTGTCCTTTTAGTAAGGCAGTTCACATAGGACAGAGACACCCTTGGTCTGCTCTTTGGGCAGGAGAGCTGTGGTGAGATTTCAGGGCAGGCACCTGTGTGCTTGGCGCTGGGCCAGCCCACTCCTGGCCACCTGCTGTGTACAGGAGCAGCCTGCATTCGCAGACACACGTGGATCATGCAAGGAATCTGATTCCCGCCAGGCCTTAGCAAGTCCCTCACAGACTGGAATGTTCCAATGGACAGTTGGTTTTTTGGAGATACATTGAAACATTCAGAAAAGAGTCTCAAGTTCAGTCAATGAAAGCATATTTTAATGTTCGTAGGCCTTAAAATATTGCATCATGTATGCTGTTCTATACCAGTTCTACACTATTCTGATAACACTTTAGAGATAGTTTAGAGCTAGCTACATGTGAGTATTTAAATTTAAATTAACTAAAATTAAAAGCTAGTTCCTCCTTCATCCACGACATTTCAAATGCTTGGTAGCCTCCCATAGCTAGTGGTGGCTCTATAGGACAGCACAGGTCCGAACATCTTCATCTCAGAAACTTCTGCTGGGCAACACCGCTTTAGAGAGAGGGCTTGATATGCGAGGAGCTGTACCTTGCTGTAAGTTGTAAACTGAGAAATGGGCCTTTGGAGACAGCTTGTCGCTCTTAAGAGGGCATTGTCAACCCTTTCGGATGCTGCTGGTCTCATGTCGAAGCACTACATCTCTCTCTTGGGCTCTGGCTTTCCGCAAGTGTCAGGTCAGAGGGAACTGACTGGGGTGGGTCCCTCAAGTAGCTTCCAGTGGTTGGCTGCTTGTGTTATACACAAGTGTGCTCATTTCAGGTTTGCAATGAGAATTCTCTGTTCAAAAGCGAGGCCCACTACCTGGTTCACAGGAAGGACCCAGAGCTCTGGGCTCAAGTCCTTGAGGAGACCAGCCCATCCAGGAGACAGCTGGTTGACCAGGTGAGGCACAGAAAGGGCAGGGGGATGTATGTGTGTGCGCGCCCACATGTTGCCCTCTAATCATCTGTGGCTCAAGTGACTGGTTTGATTATTATATCAAAAACATCTCAGAGGTGTGATCAGACAATCTTGCAAACCTTCACTACTCTCTTCTCTCTCTAGAAGCAGCTTGCCTAAAAATGGGTTTCATTCCCAAGGGTGCGCTAACTTGGAGCCATTTATTGGTTAAGGGTACAGGCTTGGCCCTAATCTCTAAAGTAGGGATGTTCAGCCTCAGTAAAAGGAATATCTGATGGCATGCCTGCATGCTGCATCCTGATATTTTTCCACCTCAGCCCTTGCTGACAAAAGTTAAGTGACTGTCAACATTGTCTCAACTGGACTTCCCTTAGTTGAGGAGCCCCTTGTACCCTTATGACCATCCACCGTCTCCTTGGAGCTGGGGTCCAGTGCTGGGGCAGGGGGTCCTTCCTAGGTGCACCCTGACAGGTAGTTGTTGGCCTCGCCCTTCAGTGGGCTTCCTGTAGGCCCTCAGCATTAGCAGATGGTGCCTTCGTCTTCCTCAGCGCTGTCCCCTAGCTGCTGAGCACAGTGTTCAGGGCTGGCCTAAGACCAGGTGGGAATGAGATCCTGGTCCAACAAGTGGGCTTCATTCAGCCTGAGGTGGTCAATTAAAGCACCTACCTGCCCTGAGGACGTTGCCAGCCCACTGGGCGCATTTGTTTAAACTCAAGGGTTAGCGTTCCCCTGTATCTCTACTGAATTTCACCTTCTTGCTCTCTGTCCACTGTTGTCATGCCCATGTTATTATTTTTTTCTTAATAAACTTTTTATTGTGGAACACTTCTAGCTGTGTAGAAGCTCACGTTATTTTGAATCTTCATTATTCAGCTTTGGACTTATCCATCTCTCAGATTTTCTTGAGAGTTTAATGCACTTCATCCAAACCTGATGGAGCCACTGAGCAGCAGAGAGCGTGGGGCAGTCGGTTAAGAGTCCTCTAGGGATCTTCCTTCAAGTTCGCGGACAACAGGTTTCTCCAGCTGTGGTCCTGCTGCCTCGTGCGTCTTGTAGGTCACATCATATTGGAACCAGGAAGAGCAGCTTTAACGTTACGCTGAACTGAAGCCAGTGGGTGCCTCTGGGTCTCCCCATGTCTGTGTGGAGCCACTGGTCCTGTCATTATGTCCGCTGTGACTGAGTATTCATAGCCGCCTCCTGGGGACATTCTCCTGCAGTGCCCTTCTAATTAGAGGGAATGTGTGATGGCAGTGGCAGACTGCTTTTAGGTCTGGAGTGGAAACTCATTATGGAAAGTTTACTTACTGGAAGCAGTGTTCTGAGGTGACCTTAGGTTGGGCATCCTGTTTAACTCAAATAGATGGTAGAAATTTATTTTTGCCCTTAAAACAACCAGTGTGTATTTCGAGTGCTGTAAGGTTTTCGAGAATTGAAAGCACATCTCCTCTGAGTGGACTTGGTTTGCTATGTCGCAGCTGTCCTTTCCCTTGAGTGTACGCGGCTTGTTACCTACTGTAGTAGCCCCTTTTCTCGACCTCCTCTGCATGTGTATTGGGATTGTTATAAACTCCTTGGAGCAAGAACTTTTGCCTCTTACGGTGCCGTGGAGTATGTAGTGGCCGCTTGTAAGGTGGACTAGGCTGACCTTGATCCTAGTTCCATTGAAGCCCCTCACGATTGCATGGTGAAAGTTCATGGCCAGAGGTGTATGTCAGCGTGTCAGACCTCCTCAGAGCTGTCTGTTCTTTCTCATTAGTGGACTGCTATTGCCCACCTGATGAAAACCAGAAACTTGACAGAAATGATAGATCCTGAAGTCGCCGAAGGCCCCTGCTATAAAGTGCAAAGAGAACAGTGCTGGTCTCCTAGCCCGCTATTATTTGGGAATTGTATTCTTTGGAAAAATGTCTTTTTGCCCAATTTGTACATTTTCTTGTAGGTGAGACACCCATAGTTGAATCAGGGGTGCGTGGCCAGTCTTTTGTTGGTCTTTCCTTCAGAGCGTGGTTCTGAGGGCTCTGGCTCGGGGTGTGCTTGACTGCATCCCTGCAGGTGGGCTGGGCCACAGCCGCGGCAGTGCTCTAGGCTATCAAGGGGCCAGTGGGGGCCCTGTGGAGGCCACATTTGCTATGAACAATGGCTTACGAAAACGAAGATGAAAGCAGACGTGCGTCTCAGCTACCTGCTTAGTGCACTGTGTTCCTGGCTTTGGAGTAAATTTACAGTATGGTCATTGGTGCAGAGATAAGTCTGTAGCCCTTTTGGTGTGAGAGAAAGAAATTGTTAAAATAGGGCAAACAGAGAAATCCCTGTGATTGACTCCTTTAAACACCTTTCCTTTGTACCGTGAGAAATCTCCCATTTTCTATTCCAGACTGTCTTGGAGGAATCTTTCCCTTCTGTTTAGCTTCAAAGATACCATCTTGAAAGAACTTTATGTAACCTTTCTAATGATTTTTTAAACCAGTTGGTACAAACAGCATTGTCAGAAACACAGGATCCTGAAGAGGTCTCAGTCACTGTGAAGGCCTTCATGACAGCTGACCTGCCTAACGAACTGATTGAGCTGCTGGAGAAGACGGTTCTGCATACCTCTGTCTTCAGTGAGCACAGGTGAGGGTATGCCAGGGTGCTCCTTGACATTCACGTTCCATTACATCTCGTCTCACCTCACCCATCCAGCCTCACCATCGGCTGCTCCCCGGACATGTGGCCAGTCTTCTTACTGCCTTTGTGTCTTCAGCCCAGCCCTTCTCTTCACTTATTTAAATCCTACCTGTCTCTGTCTAGCCCAGCATAAAATTTACTTTTTCCAGGAAGCTGTCCTTCCTCTTACGGCTCTGGCCCACATTGTTCTTTAGCCACACTGCTCAGAGAAAGGGAGCTAACATTTGTTAGGGCCTACTGTGTCCCGAGTATGTGTAATCTTGAAATCATGGGGAACAAAGCTTGGAAACAGATGGCAAGAAACTAAATCTGGGCACATATCAGGGAAGACTTGCTAGAGATGCACTGAGAGGTATGATGAGTGGGAGCTGGGATAGGAACAGCATTCTGGGCAGAAGCAACTGCATGAGCAGCCCCCCGGAGGGAACAGAGCATGCTTCAGTGAGGCCTCACCTGGTATTTGCCGCCACTTTAGAATTCATTATGAGGGATTCTGTGTCAGACAGGTCGTAATGTGTTCACATTGAAAATCCTGCTGTATAAAGATTTAATTGTAAGATTTATTTTGTAGGCCAGAAGGGCTTTCAAGGTATGTGGTTATTATGTTAAGATATGTGTGTGTGTGTTTGTTTTTAAACATGGAAATGCTATATGGTAAATTATTGAATGTGAAATTATATATTTTAAGTTAATTTTTATTGAATTTATGATAGTTTACAATCTTATGAAATTTCAGTTGTACATTATTGCTTGTCAGTCATGTTGTAGGTGCAAACCTTCACCCTTTGTGCCCACCCCCACCCCCCTCTTTCCCCTGGAAAACACTAATCTGTTCTCTTTGTCCACATGTTTAAATTCCTCATATGAGTGGAGTCATACAGAGATTGTCGTTCTCTATCTGGCTTATTTCACTTAACATAATTCCCTCAAGGTCCATCCATGTTGTTGCGATTGGGACGATTTTATTCTTTTTTATGGCTGAGTAGTATCCCATTGTGTATATATGCCATATCTTCTTTATCCAATCATCACTTGCTGGGCACTTAGGTTGCTTCCACGTCTTGGCTATTGTGAATAATGCTGCAATGAACATTGGGGTGCATGGGACTTTTGGAATTGCTGACTTCAAGCTCTTTGGATAGATACCCAGTAGTGGGATGGCTAGATCATATGGTATTTCTATTTTTAATTTTTTGAGGAAGCTCCATACTGTTTTCCATAGTGGCTGCACCAGTTTGCATTCCCACCAACAGTGTATGAGTGATCATTTTTTCTCCACAACCTCTCCAATGTTTGTTACTATTTGTTTTGGTTATTTTTGCCATTCTAATGGGTGTAAGGTGATATCTTAGTGGAGTTTTGATTTTCATTTCCCTGATGATCAGTGATGATGAACATCTTTTCATGTGCCTATTGGCCATCTGTATGTCTTCTTTGGAGAAATGTCTGTTCATGTCTCCTGCCCATTTTTTTTTTAATTTTTATTGAGTTAATGATAGGTTACAATCTTGTCAAATTTCAGTTGTACATTATTGTTTGTCAGTCGTGTTGTAAGTGCACCACTTCACCCTTTGTGCCCTCCCCCCACCCCACCTTTCCCCCAGTAGCCACTAATCTGTTCTCTTTGTCTGCATTTTTAAATTCCTCATATGAGTGGAGTCATACAGAGATTGTCCTCTATCTGGCTTATTTCACTTAACATAATTCCCTCAAGGTCCATCCTTGTTGTTGCAAATGGGACAATTTTGTTCTTTTTTATGACTGAGTAGTATTCTATTGTGTATATGTATACCACATCTTCTTTATCCAGTCATCAGTTGATGGCCACTTAGATTGCTTCCACTTCTTGGCTATTGTAAATAATGCTGCAATGAACATTGGGGTGCATGGGACTTTTGGAATTGCTGACTTCAAGCTCTTGGACAGATACCCAGTAGTGGGATGGCTGGATCGTATGGTATTTCTATTTTTAATTTTTTGAGGAAGCTCCATACTGTTTTCCATAGTGGCTGTACCAGTTTGCATTCCCACCAACAGTGTATTCGGGATCCTTTTTCTCCACAACCTCTCCAATGTTTGTTACGGATATTTTTGTCATACTAATGAGTGTAAGGTGATATCTTAGTGTAGTTTTGATTTGCATTTCCCTGATGATCAGCGATGATGAACAACTTTTCATGTGCCTATTGGCCATCTGTATGTCTTCTTTGGAGAAATGTCTGTTCATGTCTCCTGCCCATTTTGTGGTTGGGTTGTTTGATTTTTTGTTGAGTTGTGTGTGTTCTTTATATATTATGGATATTAACCCTTTATCAGATGTATGACTTGCAAATATGTTTTCTCAGTTAGTGGGTTGTTTTTTTGTTTCAGTCCTGTTTTCCTTTGCCTTGAAGAAGCTCTTTAGTCTGATGAAGTCCCATTTGTTTATTCTTTCTCTTGTTTCCCTTGTCTGAGAAGATGTGGTACCCGAAAAGGTCCTTTTAATACTGATGTCAAAGAGTGTGCTGCCTACGTTTTCTTCTAGAAGCCTTATGGTTTCAGGTCTTACCTTTGGGTCTTGGATCCATTTTGAGTTTATTTCGGTGAATGGTGAAAAAGAATGGTCAGTTTTCATTCTTTCACATGTGGCTTTCCAGTTTTCCCAGTACCTTTTGTTGAAAAGACTTTCTTTTCTCCATTGTATGCCCTCAGCTGCTTTGTCGAAGATTAGCTGTCCATAGCTGTGTGGTTTTATTTCTGGGCTTTCAATTCTGTTCCATTGACCTGTGCACCTGTTTTTGTACCAGTACCATGCTGTTTTGATTACTGTAACTTTGTAATATGTTTTGAAGTCAGGGATTGTGATGCCTCCAGCTGTGTTCTTTTTTCTCAGGATTGCTTTAGCAATTCGGGGTCTTTTGTTGCCCCATATGAATTTTAGGATTCTTTGTTCAATTTCTGTAAAGAATGTCATTGGGATTCTGATTGGGATTCCATTGAATCTGTAGATTCCTTTAGGTAGAATGGAGATTTTAACTATGTTTATTCTTCCAATCCAAGTACATGGAATGCCTTTCCATCTCTTTATGTCATCATCCATTTCTTTCAGAAAAGCCTTGTAGTTTTCGGCGTATAGGTCTTTAACTTCCTTAGTTAAATTCACCCAGGGGTATTTTATGCTTTTTGTAGTGATTGTGAATGGTATTGTGTTCTTGAGTTCTTTTTCTGTTAGTTTGTTATTAGAGTATAGAAATGCTACTGATTTATGTAAATTGATCTTATACCCTGCAACTTTGCTATAGTTGTTGATTATTTCTAATAGTTTTCCATTGGTTTCTTTGGGGTTTTCTATATATAACATCATGTCGTCTGCAAACAGCGAGAGTTTCACTTCTTCCCTCCCTATTTGGATTCCTTTTATTCCTTTCTCTGGCCTAATTGCTTTGGCCAAAACCTCCAGTACTATGTTAAATAAGAGTGGTGATAGAGGGCATCCTTGTCTTGTTCCTGTTCTCAGGGGTATGGTGCTCTGTTTTTGCCCATTGAGTATGATGCTGGCTGTGGGTTTGTCATATATGGCCTTTATTATGTTGAGGTAATTCCCTTCTATCCCCATTTTGTTCAGAGTTTTTATCATAAAAGGCTGTTGGATCTTGTCAAATGCTTTCTCTGCATCTATTGAGATGATCATGTGGTTTTTATTCCTCAATTTGTTGATGTGGTGTATCACGTTGATTGATTTGTGGATGTTGAACCATCCCTGTGTCCCTGGTATGAATCCCACTTGATCATGATGTATGATCCTTTTCATGAATTGCTGAATTCGGGTTGCCAAAATTATGTTGAGAATTTTTGCATCTATGTTCATCAGCGATGTTGGCCTGTAGTTCTTTTTCGTGCTGTCCTTGTCAGGCTTTGGTATCAGCGTGATGTTGGCCTCGTAGAATGTGTTAGGAAGTGTTCCATCTTCCCTAATTTTTTGGAATAGCTTGAAAAGGATAAGTATTAAATCCTCTCTAAAAGTTTGGTAGAATTCCCCAGGAAAGCCATCTGGTCCTGGGGTTTTATTCTTTGGGATGCTTTTGATTGCTGTTTCAATCTCCTTCCTTGTGATTGGTGTGTTCAAATTGTCTGCTTCTTCTTGACTCAGCTTTGGGAGATTGTAAGATTCTAAGAATTTATCCATTTCCTCTAGGTTATCCATTTTGCTGGCATATAGTTTTTTGTAGTATTCTCTTATAATCCATTGTATTTCTGTGGAGTCTGCTGTTATTTCTCCTCTTTCATTTCTGATTTTGTTTATTTGAGCTTTCTCTCTTTTTTTCTTTGTAAGTCTGGCTAGGTGTTTGTCAATTTTATTTATCTTCTCAAAGAACCAGGTCTTTGTTTCATTGATCCTTTCTGCTGCCTTTTTTGTTTCAATAGCATTTATTTCTGCTCTGATTTTTATTATTTTTCTCCTTCTGCTGACTTTGGGCTTTGTTTGTTCTTCTTTCTCTAATTCAGTTAGGTGTAATTTGAGATTGCTTATTTGGGATTTTTTTGTTTGTTAAGGTGTGCTTGTATTGCGATGAGTTTCCCTCCTAATGCAGCTTTTGCTGTACCTTCTATGAGTTGGTATGGCATGTTATCATTTTCATTTGTCTCCAGAAATTTTTTTATTTCTTCTTTAATTTCTTTAATGATCTATTGCTTGTTCAATAGCATATTGTTTAATCTCCACATCTTTGTCCCTTTCTCAGCTTTTTTCTTGTAATTAATTTATAGCTTTATAGCATTATGATAGGAGAAGATACTTGTTATTATGTCAGTTTTTTTAAATTTATAGAGGCTTGCCTTGTTTCCCAACATATCGTCTATCCTTGAGAACGTTCCATGCGCACCTGAGAAGAATGTGTATTCTGCTGTTTTTGGATGGAGTGTTCTATATATGTCTATTAAGTCCAACTGTTTTAGCTTTTCATTTAATTCCACTGTTTCCTTGTTGATTTTCTGTCTGGATGATCTGTCAATTGATGTGAGTGGGGTGTTGAGGTCCCCTACTATTATTGTGTTATTTTTGATATCTTCTTTTAGGTTTGTTAAAAGTTGCTTTATGAACTTTGGTGCTCCTGTGTAGGGTGCATAGATATTTATAAGCATTATTTCTTCTTGATGTAGTGTCCCTTTGATCATTATATACTGACCCTCTATGTCTCTCTCTACCTGCCTTATCTTGAAATCTGCTTTGTCTGATATAAGTATTGCGACACCTGCTTTCTTTTGTTTGCTATTAGCTTGGAGTATTGTCTTCCACCCCTTCACTCTGAGCCTGTGTTTGTCCTTGGAGGTGAGGTGTGTTTCCTGGAGGCAACAAATTGTTGGATCTTGTTCTTTAATCCATCTTGCCACTCTGTGTCTTTTTATTGGAGAGTTCAGTCCGTTTACATTGAGCGTGATTATTGATGCATGAGAGCTTAATGCTGTCATTCTGTCACTCGTCCGGTTTTCCTGCATTTCCTTTGTTGCTCGTCCTGTGTGTTTTGGCCTACCTGTTGACTTCTGCAGTTTCTTATGCTGGGTTTCTTAGCTTTTTCCTCATTTATTTTTTGTGTCTCTGTTCTGTTTTTTAGTTTAGTGGCTACCCTGAAGTTTGTATTCAGAATCTCATGCATAACATAGTCCATTTTCTGGTGTCCTTAACCTAAACTGTTTCAGTCCCTTTGCTCCTCCCCTCCTAAGTTATTATTGTCATCTCTTATTCCAACTTGTGTCATGAGTTTGTGGTTAAAGTGACAAGGTTGTCTTCGTTTTTGGCGTTTTCTTCCCTTTATCCTAGTGCTATAGTTGAATATTTGCTATCTTATTCTGATTCTATCTTTTTGTCTCCTTACTCTGTGTTTTGTGACCCTTTCTCACTTTTTTAATTTTTTCAGGTATGAGGGCCTTCTTGAGTATTTCTTGTAGTGGGGACCTCATGGCTACGAAGTCCCTTAGCTTTTGTTTGTCTGGGAAAGATTTAATTTCTCCCTCATATCTGAAGGATATTTTTGCTGGATAGAGTATTCTTGGCTGAAGATTTTTATCTTTTAAAGTTTTCAATATGTCATTCCAATCTCTCCTAGCTTGTAAGGTTTCTGCAGAGAAATCTGCTGAAAGTCTGATATGGGTTCCTTTGTAGATTATTTTCTTCTGCCTTGCTGCCCTGAGTATTCTTTCTTTGTCCTTCACTTTTGCCAGTTTTACTACTATATGCCTTGCAGTAGGTCTTCTTACATTGACAAATCTAGGAGATCTGAAAGCTTCCTCCACACACATTTCTCTCTCATTCCCTAGACTTGGGAAGTTCTCTGCTATTACTTCTTTGGGCATGCTTTCCGCTCTATTCTCCTTTTTGTCGCCCTTGAGGATACCAATAATTCTTAGGTTGCATTTCCTCATTGAGTTGGCTATTTCTTGGAGATTTTCTTGATTTCTTTTCAGTTGAAATTATATTTCAATGTAATCATAAACCCTGATTGATTATAGGGTGTCAGAGTTAAGGTATCTGAGGTGACTAGGATATTCTGTCTTGCTGTCTGGCTAATCTCCTTTGATAGATATTAGCTTGTGAGTTCTTCCAGCAAAAGACATTTAAAGGTGGTTCTCACTGTGTGTGCTGCTGCCTTGGGCACTGTTGCTTCTCAGACATGCAGGGGGAACTTCAAGTTCTTGCTCTTCTTTCTGTGACTCACTGCTTCACCAGTCATAGTTTCACGTGCAGGTGAAAATAGCCTGGGTTGGCTTTGTGGCAGATAGACACCTATATACGTGGACAGAGACTATCACTGGAAAAGCTTAAAGTGTACTTTGAAATATGCAGTCTTTAAAATGAATCAATGAGCTAGTGAGTAAATAAAGAAAGCTTTAGATAAAAAAAGACCTGGAGAAGTAGGAGGGACACAGTCTGACTTGCCAAACTCTACTGAACCTGGGCTGTGGTTCTCACACCTTACAGGACACAGAGGACCACAAGACCTAAGGGCCTACAAAAGGTGGGAAGTCTACAAACAAACCCCTCCTGAATGCAAGGATAAACTTTTATCCCAGTGTTGTCTAGCTCTCTGCTGAGAGACCAGCTAAAACAAAACAAAGCAAAAAAGAGCTGTTTTGAACCATGGTGCTAGATTATGAGGACAACCTGGCCCTGCCATGCTGATCCACTAATGGATTTTAGCACAAATTCTTGTGAACTGGTGTAGTATTAAAAACCCTCAGGTGGAAATTTAATTTTGAAGTGATTGCCATCAGGTAGTACCTTCAGATCTCTGCCGGAGACGAACACAAATCCTTTTAGGAGAAACCTACCTTCTAGCAAGGCCTCAAAGAATTCTTACAGATAACATTCCAAGAAATAATGAGCTCAGGTAAAAACACTGACAGAATGGATCAGAAAACAAGGTACCATTAGTATGAGCAAGGTAAGAGAGTAGAGTCAGACCTGCCTAGAGAGACTAGAAGTATTGGAATTATCACAGAATATAAAATTACTTGTAATGTGGTTAAATACCAAAAAAAGGTTAAGCATATGTTTTAAAATACCAAATAACTTTGATAAATATAAATATATATGTATTTGAAATTGAAGTAAATGCCAAAGGGGTTTAGCAGCATTAGAGAGTAAACGAATTGGAAGGTAGATATGAAGAAATTGCAAGAACATGGCCAAGACAGGAAGGTGGGAAATATGAAAGAGTTTAAGAGACATACAGGTTGAAGGGAGATCTAATCAGAGCCTCAGAGCAGAGAGTGAGGCACTGTTTGGAAGGAGAATGATGGAGATCTAGTTCTCAAATTCAGGAAGTCTGGCAAATCCTGAGGAGGATTAATTTTTTAAAACCACCCTTACGTGTGTTATAGCAAAACTACAGGACATCAAAAAAAAATTTTAAGCAGCCGGAGAGAATTTATGAAGGAATGTGAATTATATTGACAGCAGACTTCTCAATAGCCTCAGTGGAAGCCAAAGAATGATGGGATGATACAGTGATTTCAAAGTGCATTAACATGACTAATAAGTTGAAAATAGAAGAATGAAAAAACGTTAGACAAATGCAAAACCTCAAAACACTTGTATTCTTCTGATATTTTTATATATATAAATAATATGATCCATATTAGTATGACATAAAACAGGCTGTAGTGTGAGAACCATTATCAAAGCAAAGAGGGCCAGTACATAATGATGAAATGTTCAGTTCACCAAGAAGATAATTCTGAACTTATACACCTAATAATATAGCCTCAAAATATATAAATCAAAAATTGACAAAACTGCAAGGAGACATAGGCAAATTCACCATACTGGGAGATCTTAACATACCTCCAAGTAATTGATAGAACAATTGGAATAAAAAACTAAGTATCTTAAAAAGTATACATAAACAAAGACAATAATAAATATACTTTTTAAAGTACATAAAAACAGTGTAACTGTTGACAGTTAATGTGGATTATAAGCTTACTGGAATGAATTTACACATAATATATTCAATAAGTAGACATTATTAAAGAAAAATTAGAAGACAAATAAAAAACTGGACTTCACCAATCCTACCCACTCAACCATGGTAAACAGCTTGATAGAAATTCCTGAATAATCAGACCATGTTGAAAGACATCAGTTTTACCTGCATCACTCAAATTCAGTGTAATACCAGTAAAAATTCCTATTTGTTTACTTATGGAACTTGACAAGGAGATTTAAAATTGTATATCAAGAGGCGGGACCAAGATAGCAGAGTGAGTGGTCTCCTTTGCCTCTCCCCCTTCAGATCTACAACTAATTGGACATTCGCCGGTTAACGGTTAACAAAGGATATCCAGATAGTATCTCAAGACGTCTGAGAGACTCGTGCTGCTATACATCGGAAGGCAGATGGACTTCCCCCCAGAAGGAGGTAGAAATAGGTGAAATTTCTCCGACCCCCAACCCCCGGACAGCCTAGTACCTGAAAGAGGCTCTCTTCCAGTGGACTCCCCCATAGCATCGCCATGCACCAAGGGCAGGAATGTGCACTCACCAGTGGAGCGACGATGGAAACAGGTGACAACAGCCCTACCTAAGCCCCCGCGATTACACCTAAGCCCAGGGGGAAACTCCAAGGTCCTGCACCCGCCGACAGGGAAAGACTCTGCTCGCCATTAGCAGAGAGGCCTCGCCCAGCATTCAGAACAAGGGGAAGCTCCCAGGGAGCGGATTCCCTGGCAGGGCACCAGCCTGAAGCCGCTGCCAGGCCCACGGTCTCAGGCTGTGCACAGACAGTGCAGGAGGTGCCCAGACTTCCCGTGGACGTGCTTGGGGACTCGGTGGAGCTCCATCACCCGGCTCCACGGCCCAGGGGGAAAGTCCAGGGTCCCGCACCCACCAGCAGGGAAAGCCTCTGCTCGCCATTAGTGGGGAGGCTCCGCCCAGCATACAGAACACCAGGAGACTCCCAGGGAGCTGATTCCCCCCATTTGGAACACCAGGAAGCTCCCAAAGAGCAAAATTCCCGGCAAGGCAGCAGTCTACCAGCCGCCACCAGGCCCACGGACTCTGGCTATCAGACGAAGCAAGGGGCTCCCAGAGATTCCATGAGAGTGGTGTGGGGCTGAGTGGAGCTCCAGTGGAATGGGTATGTGGCCCCGGGAGAACTCCAGGTTCCCACAGGAGCCTCAGCGAAAGCATCTGCGCAGCACTAGTGAAGAGGTCCCGACCAGCAATCACAAGGCTGGAAGGCCCTGGGGCAAAAGTAGCACAGCTAGGTGAGCTAACGACAGACTGCAGAAGATACTCATAGCTCTGCTGGGACCTATAGTGGACAAGTGTGATCTTGTGGGCTCTGACAGTGACAGAGCTGCGATTATAGGTGATCCTGCTCCTGGCTGCTGGGAAAGTCCATAACACCGCTGCAGACCCCAAGGAGGGAGCGTGTCTAGGTGGGCTGCAACAGTAGGCACCAGCAGCCTGAGGCCCCCTTGCGATTGCCCCCACAACTGACGAGGGACCGCACAGGGCCACTGTGACTACGAGGAGAGGCCCAGATCCAGTCAGTAACAGCTGACAGGGTTCCTGGTTGGTGCAGTCTAAAGAGCTTCTCCCCCCCACACACCAGTTGCAACAAGTGGAAGCAGCGACTAAACTCTATCTCTATGCAGAGGCACAAATCCATGCCATAAAGCAGTATGAAAAAATATATTAACTCTTCAGAACAGAAGGAAAATGATAAGCACCCAGTAAACAGTCCCAAAGACAATGAAATCTATAACCTAAATGAAGATGATTTCAAAACAGCCATGATTAAAAAACTCAACGAGTTAGAATTCAGATAGACAACTCAATGAGTTCAGGAGCTATGTCACAAAAGAGCTTGATGCTATAAAGAAGAACCAATTAGAAATACTGGAGATGAAGAACACAGTGGAGGAGATTAAGAAAAATCTGGACTCTCTGAACAGTGGGGTCGATAATATGGAGGGCAGAATTAGCAATTTGGAGGATAGGAATATAGAAATGCTGCAGGCAGAGGAGGAGAGAGAACTAAGACTAAAAAGAAACAAAGAAACTCTCCGAGAATTATCCGACTCAATTAGGAGATGCAACGTAAGGGTTATAGGTATACCACAGGGAGAAGAGAAGGAGAAGGGGGCAGAAGGCCTGTTCAAAGAAATAATGGCTGAGAACTTTCCAAACTTGGGAAGAGAGATGGAACTTCATGTGACAGAAGCCAATAGATCTCCAAACTTTATTAATGCAAGAAGACCAGCCACAAGGCATATAGTAATGAAGCTGGCTAAAGTCAACAACAAAGAGAAAATACTAAGGGCAGCCAGGCAGAAGAAAATAACTTACAAAGGAAACCCCATAAGGCTATCAGCAGATTTCTCAGGAGATACCTTACAGGCTAGAAGAGATTGGAATGAAATATTCAAAACTCTGAAGCACAAAAACCTGCAGCCAAGAATACTCTACCTAGCGAAAATATCCTTCAAATACGATGGAGAAATAAAACCTTTCCCAGATAAACGAAAGTTAAGGGAGTTCATTGCCACAAAACCTCCTCTTCAAGAAGTGCTCAAGAAGAACCTCATACCTGAAAAATCAAAAAAAGGAAAGGGGTTACAAAATCCAGAACAAAGGAGATAAGCAGAAGGACAGTAACACAAAGTAGCAGCACTCCATCAGGAAGGTTAGCAAAAGTTAAATAAAACATTAAAGATAAACGGAACGGAGACACCAAGAATAAATATAACCTAGTCATTTTAACCACAACTCACAACACAAAAAAGAAGAGAAAAAAAATCTGACAATAACAACCTAGAAGGGAAAGAAAAAGGGGTGGAACGTTTTAATTTAAGGAAATAAGAGGCTATCAGAAAAAGGGCTATCTCATCTACGAGATGTGTTATACAAACCATCTGGTAACCACTAAACAAATAACAAGAATAAAGGCACAAATTACAAATAAGAAGAAAGCCAATACAGAAATTTACCTACTTGAATTAGGAATCCAAAAAGCATGGGAAGAGAAACAAAGGAAATGCAAAAGAACCGGAAAACAAGTAATAAAATGGCAGCAGTAGGCCCCCACGTATCAATAATCACTCTAAATGTAAATGGATTGAACTCTCCAATCAAAAGACACAGAGTGGCAGGATGGATCAAAGAACAAGATCCAACAAAATGCTGCCTCCAGGAAACACACCTCAGCCCCAAAGACAAACACAGACTCAGAGTGAAGGGATGGAAGACAGTACTCCCAGCTAATAATGAACAAAAGAAAGCAGGTGTTGCCATACTTATATCAGACAAAGTAGACTTCAAAGCAAAACAGATAAAGAAAGACAAAGAGGGGCAGTATATAATGATGAAAGGGACACTCCACCAAAATGACATAACACTTATAAATATATGCGCACCCAACACAGGAGCACCAAAATTTGTAAAGGAACTATTACTAAAAGGAGACATCAACAACAATACAATAATAGTAGGGGACCTCAACACCCCGTTAACACCAGTGGATAGATCATCCAGAGAGAAAATCAACAAGGAAATTATAGAATTAAATGAAAAATTAGACCAGATGGACTTAATAGATATATATAGAACTCTTCATCCAAAAACAGCAGGTTACACATTCTTCTCAAGTGCGCATGGAACATTCTCAAGGATAGACCATATCTTGGGAAACAAAGCAAGCATCAATAAGTTCAAGAGGGTTGAAATAATATCGAGCATCTTTTCGGATCATAATGCTATGAAACTAGAAATCAACTACAAGAATAAAGCTGGGAAAGGGGCAAAAATGTGGAGACTAAACAACATGATACTGAACAAACAATGGATTATTGAAGAAATTAAAGAAGAAATCAAATATTATCTGGAGACATATGAAAATGAAAACACACCATACTAACTTATTTGGGACGCAGCAAAGGAATTCCTAAGAGGGAAATTCATTGCAATACAGGCTCACCTCAATAAGCAAGAAAAATCTTACATAAACAGCCTCAAACGACACCTAACAGAATTAGAAAAGAAAAACAAAGCCCAAAGTCAGTAGAAGGAGGGAAATAATAAAAATTAGAGCAGAAGTAAATGATATTGAAACAAAAAAGACAGTAGAAAGGATCAATGAAACAAAGAGTTGGTTCTTTGAAAAATTTAACAAAATCGATAAACCCTTAGCCAGACTCACTAAGAAAAAAAGAGAGAAGTCTCAAATAAATAAAATTAGAAATGAGAGAGGAGAAATCACAACAGATACCGAAGAAATACAAAGGATCATAAGAGAATACTATGAAAAACTATATGCCAACAAATTGAACAACCTAGAAGAAATGGGTAAATTCCTAGACTCGTACAACCTCCCCAAACTGAATCAGGAAGAAATAGAGAATCTGAATAGACCAATCGCGACTAAAGAAATAGAAACAGTAATAAAAAAACCACCCCAAAAATAAGAGTCCAGGACCAGTCGGCTTCTCTGGAGAGTTCTACCAAACATTCAAAGAAGATTTAATACCTATCCTTCTCAAACTGTTCCAGAAAATAGAGGAAGATGGAGCACTCCCTAATACATTCTATGAAGCCAACATCACCCTGATCCCCCAACCTGACAAGGACAACACAAAGAAGGAAAACTACAGGCCAATATCACTGATGAACATAGATGCAAAAATCCTCAACAAAATTTTGGCAAACCAAATACAGCAATACATCAAAAAGATTATACACCATGATCAAGTGGGATTTATTCCAGGGACACAGGGATGACTCAACATCCGCAAGTCAATCAACGTGATTCACTACATTAGCAAAATGAGAAACAAAAACCACATGATCATCTCAATAGATGCAGAGAAAGCATTCGACAAGATCCAACATCCATTTATGATGAAAACCCTCAATAAAATACGTATAGAAGGAAAGTATCTCAACATAATAAAAAAAGCCATATAGGACAAACCCACAGCCAACATCATACTCAACGGACAAAACCTGAAACCCATCCCTCTCAGAACAGGAACAAGACAAGGGTGCCCACTTTCACCACTCTTATTCAGCATAGTACTGGAGGTGTTGGCCAGAGCAATTCAGCAGGAAAAAGAAATAAAAGGAATCCAAATAGGCAATGAAGAAGTAAAACTCTCACTGTTTGCAGACAACATGATCTTATATATAGAAAACCCCAAAGAATCCATAGAAAAACTATTAGAAACAATCAACAGCTACAGCAAAGTTGCAGGGTATAAAATCAATTTGCATAAATCAGTAGCATTTCTATACACTAACAATGAACTAACAGAAAAAGATCTCAAGAACTCAATCCCATTGATAATCGCAACAAAAAGAATAAAATACCTTGGGATAAATTTAACCAAAGAAGTGAAAGATCTATACAATGAAAACTACAAGAATTTCTTGAAAGTAATCGATGATGACATAAAGAAATGAAAAGACATTCCATGCACATGGATTGGAAGAATAAACATGGTTAAAATGTCCATACTACTTAAAGCAATCTACAGATTCAACGCCATCCCAATCAGAATCCCAAGGACATTCTTTACAGAAATTGAACAAAGAATCCTAAAATTCATATAGGGCAACAAAAGACCCCGAATTGCTAAAGCAATCCTGAGAAAGAAGAACAAAGCTGGAGGCATCACAATCCCTGACTTCAAAACATACTGCAAAGCTACAGTAATCAGAACAGCATGGTACTGGTACAAAAGCAGGTGCACAGGTCAATGGAACAGAATTGAAAGCCCAGAAATAAAACCACACATCTATGGACAGCTAATCTTTGACAAAGGAGCTGAGGACCTACAATGGAGAAAAGAAAGTCTCTTCAACAAGTGGTGCTGGGAAAACTGGACAGCCACATGTAAAGGAATGAAAATCGACCATTCTTTTTCACCATTCACTAAAATGAACTCAAAATGGATCAAAGACCTAAAGATTAGGCCTGAAACAAGAAGTCTTCTAGAAGAGAATATAGGCAGTACACTCCTTGACATCAGCTTCAAAAGAACCTTTTTGGACACCATAACCCCTCAGATGAGGGAAACAATAGAAAGAATAAACAAATGGGACTTTATCAGACTAAAGAGCTTCTTGAAGGCAAGGGAAAACAGGATTGAAACAAAAAAACAGCCCACTAATTGGGAAAAAATATTTACAAGTTATTTATCTGACAAAGGGTTAATCTCCATAATATATAAAGAACTCACACAACTCAACAACAAAAAATCAAACAACCCAACCACAAAATGGGCAGGGGACATGAACAGACATTTCTCCAAAGAAGATATATGGATGGCCAAGAGACACATGAAAAGGTGCTCATCATCACTAATCATCAGGGAAATGCAAATCAAAACTACACTAAGATATCACCTTACACCTGTTAGAATGGCAAAAATATCCAAAACCAACAATGACAAATGTTGGAGAGGCTGTGGAGAAAAAGGAACCCTCATACACTGTTGGTGGGAATGCAAACTGGTGCAGCCACTATGGAAAACAGTATGGAGAATCCTCAAAAAGTTAAAAATAAAAATACCATATGACCCAGCTATCCCACTACTGGGTATTTATCCTAAGAAACTGAAGTCAGCAATTCCAAAAGTCCCATGCACCCCTATGTTCATCGCAGCATTATTCACAATAGCCAAGACGTGGAACCAACCTAAGTGCCCAGCAACTGATGATTGGATAAAGAAGATATGGTATATATATATACAATGGAATACTACTCAGCCATAAAAAAGGACAAAGTCGTCCCATTCACAACAACATGGATAGACCTTGAGGGTATTATATTGAATGAAATAAGCCAGACAGAGAAAGATAAACTGTATATGACTCCACTCATAGGTGGTAGTTAACATATAGACAAAGAGAACTGATCGGTGGTTACCAGGGGAAAGGGGGGGTGGGGGGAGAGCACTAGGGGTGAAGTGGTGTACCTACAACATGACTAATAATGATGTACAACTGTAATTTCACAAGGTTGTTAGCTATCATAATCTTAATAAAAATAAATAAATAAAAATAAGAAAAAAGATTTGTATCAAAAGGATAAAAAGCCAAGAATAGTCCAGATGCTCCTAAAGCAATAAATTACCCAAGAGGTAGGAGTGGGTGTTGGGATGGCAAGGTGCTTACTCTAATCTAGAATTATTATAGAACTGAATTAAGACATGATGATTTGGGCAAGGAATAGGGAAATGGACCATTATAATAAAGAGCCCTAAAATATCCCACATGTATGTAAAACATTTATTTATGACAGAGCTGGCTTTAAAGTTAGAAACGATAGATTTTTCAATAAGCGATGTTGGGACAATTGGTTTTCTATATGGGAAAAAGTTAAAATTGGACATCTATCCCATACTATGTAAAAGGCAAAACTGTAATATTTTTAGAGTTTATGTGTAGAAAAATAATATATTTATGTCCTAATGAACACTTAAACCAGTCACAAAAAAACATAAACCTTTTTTGGAAAACTGATAAATAGGACTATGTTAAACTTAAGAACTTTATCATAAGGTGAGAAAAGGGGAAGCTGTGAACAGGGAGATGACATTTGCAACATACATAACCAACAAAAAAGTAGTATGGAGAACATGTAATAAAAGAAAAACTCGACCTGATAGAAAATTCAACAGAGCACTTTAGCAGTCCTCCTCTGAGAGGAGAGACAGCAGTGATGCGTCTGAGGCAGGAGTTCAGCCTCATCAGCCACCAAGGAAACTGTGTGGCTGCTGTGCGCCACCACCTTCCTCCTGCAGGGCAGCGGGGATCTAGCTCTCCTAATCAGCACTAGGATGTTAAGCAACTCGGGCTCTTACGTGCCCTGCTGGGAATGCTTGTTACACTTGGAAAGCAGTGTGTGCCAGAACATGCAGTTTCCACTCTTGTTTTGAACCCTAAAGAAACTTGCCTTACGTGTTGTCAGGAGATGTGCAAGAAGGCTCAAAGCAGCACAGTTTCCAAGAGCAAAGATCTGAAAGCAGTCCAAACACCCATCAATAAATAGGCTGTGGTACCATCATACAGTGGGGTGCCATGTCACAGTGGAAATTAATACTGTACAACAGCCTGGCTGAATCTTAGGTTCTAAATTCTTAATATTTTTTCTTTATTCTTTTTAATTATTAACACAGTAAAATTGACCTTTTGGGGAAGATGTACAATATTAGGAATTTTAACATGTCTAAATTCATGTCACCACCTCCATCAAGATACAGAACAGTTCTGTGACCTTATTAAACTCCCCTGTGTGAGCATCCCTTTATAGTTACAACTCCCCAACCCTGCACCCCTGACAGCCACACGTCTGTTCCCCATCGCTCTAGTTTTGCCTTTCAAGAATGTCATGTAAAGGGAATCACATAGTATGTAATCTTTTGAGACTGGCTTCTTTCACTCAGCATAATGCCTTTGAGATTCACCCAAGTTGTGTGCATCAATAGTTTGTTCTTTTTATCGCTGAATAGTGTTCCGTTGTGCGAGTGTACCACAGTTTGTTTATCTGTTCACTCAGTCGCTGAAGGACGTTTGGGTTGTTTTCACTTTGCAGTGATCATGAATACTGCTGTTCTAAACCTATGTGTCCAGATTTTTGTTTGAACATGTGCAGAAGTTGTTGGGTCATACGGTGTATGTATGTTTAAGAAAATGTCAAACGGTTGTTTTCCAGAATGGCTGTATCATTTGCATTCCCACCAGCAATGTGTGAGAATTCCGGTTGCTCTGCATCTTCATCAGCACTTGGTATTATCAGTATTTTTTATTTTAGCCATTCTAATAAGCTTATAGTGGTATGGCATTGTGGTTTTAATTTGTATTTTCCGGATGGCTAATAATGTTAAACAACTTTTCTTGTGCTTATTTGCCATCCATATATCCTCTTGGGGAAGCGTCTCTTTAAATCTTTTGCCTGTTTTTTAATTGGATTATTTGGATTTTTACTGTTGAGTTTTAAGGCTTATTAAATATTCTGTTTTCAAGTTCTTTGTTGGATATGTGATTTACAAATATGTTTTTCCCAGTGTGTAGCTTCTCTTTTTGTTCTCCTAACAGTATCATTCACAGACCAAAAGTTTTCATTTTGATCAAGTCCAATTCATAAACTTTTCTTTCTTTCTTTTTTTTTTTTTGAGGAAGATTAGCCCTGAGCTAACTGCTGCCAATCCTCCTCTTTTCACTGAGGAAGAGTGGCCCTGAGCTAACATCCGTGCCCATCTTCCTCTACTTTCTATGTGGGACGCCTACCACAGCATGGCGTGCCAAGCGGTGCCGGGTCCACACCCGGGATCCGAACCTGCAAACCCCGGGCCGCTGAAGCAGAATGTGCAAAGTTAACCGCTGTGCCCCTGGGCCGCCCCCATAAACTTTTCTTTTGTGGATAGTGTTTTGCTGTTAAGTCTAAGAACTCTGCCTAATCCCAGGTCACAAAGATTGTCTCCTGTGTCTCCTTCTAAAGGTTTATAGTTTTACATTTACATTCAGATCTATGGCCCAGCATCCAGTAAGGTGTGAAGTTCAGGTCGACTTTCATCTTTCTGCGTGTATGTGTCCAGTCGTTTCAGCATCATTTGTTGAATACTTTCTCCATAGAATTGCTTTTACATCTTTGTCAAAAATCAGTTGGCCAGGTAGTGTGATTCCTCCAACTGTATTCTTGTTCAGAATTTAGAATTATCTTGTCTATATCTACAGGAATATCTCCTGGGATTTTTATTGGAATTGCATGAAATCTATAGGCCAATTTAGGGAGAATTGGTATCTTTACTATGCTGAGTCTGTAAACACAATATGTCTCTCCGTTTGTTTAGATCTTTGATTTTTCTCATCAGCATTTTATAGTTTTCAGCATGTAGATCATATCCATGTTTAATTAGATTTATATGTAAGTATTTCATATTTTTGGAGCTATTGTAGGTTTTTTTTTTTTGGTTTACAGTTGTACATTGCTAGTATATAGACATACAATTGATTTTTGTTTTTGACATTGTATTCTGCAACCTTGCTAAACTTAGTTATTAGTTCTAGGATTTTTTTTATTTTTGTAGATTCCTCAGAATTTTCTGTCAATCATGTTGCCTGAAAATAGGGATAGTCTTATTTTTTCCTTTCTAATCTAGATACTTTTTATTTCTTTTTCTTGCCTAAATGCCTTGACTAGAGCCTCCAGTACAAAGTCAAATTGAAGTGGTGACAGCAGACATCCTTGTCTTCTTCCTGATTCTGGGGGCAACATCCAGTTGCTAACCATTGAGTATGATGTTAGCTGTGGGTTTTTTGTAGATATCCTTCGTCAGATTGAAGAAGTTCCCTTCTATTTCTAGTTTGCTGAGAGTTTTTATCATTAATGGATGTTGGGTTTTGTCAGATGCTTTTTCTGAATTGATGATGACCACATTCTTTTTCATTTTTCGATTCTTAATATGATGTATTACATTGATTTATTTCCACATTTTTGAATAGGGAAAAAGAAAACACTTTTATATGCGTATAGTGTGATTAAAGAAAAGGAAAGTTCAAAAGCGTGCAAAACTGTCTGTATTGCTTAGATATGCAATATATGTGGTTCAACTATAAGGAACCGCAAAGAACTGATAGAGGCACTATTCAGGAGAATAGGAACTTCTGAAGTGGGAGCAGAAGGCAGCTCCTGGAGAAGCCACCGCAGCCCTCCAGTGATTGGTGGTGTCTAATTTCTCTTAGCTGGTGCTTTCCCAAGACCCCATATACTTCATCAGTATTCTATTGTATCTACTTATCAGTCATGTGTGTGTGTATTAAATGCTTTTAAATTGAGGGTCTTGGGTGGTTGACCTGCCAGATAGTATTGTGTGCAGTCTTCATTCCTGTGAGACTATGCTGACCACCACCTCTTGTCAGGAATCTCCAGAATCTGCTGATCCTGACCGCCGTTAAGGCGGACCACACACGGGTCATGGAATACATAAGCCACCTGGACAACTGCGATGCCCCAGCCATTGCCAGCATTGCTGTCAGCAGTGCCCTGTACGAGGAGGCGTTTGTCATCTTCCGCAAGTTTGACATGAATGCCTCAGCAATCTGGGTGAGGGTGAGCTGCTGAGTACTGTTGGCTTAGACCCTAGCTTCCTTTGCCGCATTGTGTCCTCGTCACCACCGAGGGCCTCAGAGCCTCTGGTTGTCCCATGCGTCTCTCAGAGTCTTGTGCTCCTCTCTGCTCCTCACCAGTGACCCGCCTTCACAGCGTGTTGGCTCCTTCCGTCTGCTGTTACCCAGCCTTCCCCCAGCACTCTCCTAGACTCGAGTACCTGACGTGAAGTCATGTGGTCAGCCCTGGTGACCGAGGTATCTGATTCTCAGAGGCTCTCACCCATGACAATTGTTCCCACCCTTCACCCCCACGCTACTTCAGCTCCCCAGAGCAATCCTGCCAGCCCCCACACCTACCTTCAGCCTCAACCAAGAGCTCTTCATTAATCCTCATCTCTTTCCTCCCAGTCTGCGGCCTTTTCTGGTTTTATTTCTAAGGCAGTTGTAAACTGTGGGACATATCTCTTTAACTGCTCTCTTACCAGTATTCATTACATCCTTGCCTCTTCCCTTACCATTTTTCTGTATCTGCCATGAAACCTCCAACCCAGAATCCTCTCTTTTCGATTCCCACATGGGCTGTGGCCTTGCTCTGAGACCAGAATATAAGGTGGGTGGCTGCTGCACCCCGGCCCTCCAGGCTGCCCTGCAAGCCTGTTTCTGCCTGATGAGCTATCTCATTCCCCACAGCAGCTCCTTTGAACCTTTTTACAGCCTTTATGCCCCTTTGTACTGTCTCACCTGCCAAGACCAGGACACAACTCTGGTGTCCTGCCGCTGGCCCAAAAAGCTTAGCCTGACTGTCTCCATTTCTTTATGCCTCTTCATTGGAGTGTCTCTTCTCCATCTGGCATCCCCCTCCCTGTACAAACCACTCTCATTCTTTCCCTCCATTCACTCATCTGAGAAATACTTAACCACCAATTGCATTGAACTGAATTGAAATGGTCATGCAACTTTAGGCAGAACAGAAATCCGTCTGCTCCCTGGGAGCTGACTGAGTGTTGTGGAGACTGAGAGCCTCTTGTAACCCCTAGGTCCTGATCGAGCACATGGGAAATCTAGACCGAGCATACGAGTTTGCAGAGAGATGCAATGAGCCTGCTGTGTGGAGTCAGCTGGCCCGCGCCCAGCTCCAGAAAGACTTGGTGAAGGAAGCCATCGACTCCTACATCAGAGCTGATGACCCTTCCTCTTACCTGGAGGTCACTGAGGCAACCAGTAGGAGCAGTAAGTGAACCTCTTCTCTACGGGATGCTGCCTCTCACTGGCGTGAAGCCTGGAGAGGCAGGAGTATGGCCCTTGCAGCAATCCACATGTATTATGCATCCAGAGATGTTGGGGAGGCACTGAGTGAAAGTTTCCTAAAAGAGTCTGAGATGAATATTATTCTGTTAATGACACTGGCTCTTTAGTTGACCGTTACCCTCTTTTACAGGACTCGACAGTTTAAGCACAATGGATATCACTGTTGTAATAACTTTGAGGTGAGAGACTTGGACTCAGAGTCTCTTTGGGCCTTCCCAGTTGCTTGTGGCACCAGCGTTTCCGGTGGCTGGAGTAAGCATCCATCTCCTGGGGAGGTCTTTGGTTGGTCACATGGAGGATCCCATCCCCAGGGCAGCTCCCGTGTGGTTCTGTTCCCTCCCCTTCTCCCACCTGGGACAGGGCTCTGCTTGGCAGGCCAAGTCCAAGACCTTCGAGACCTTACCTGGAGCCCGAGCCCTCAGCGAGGCAGAGCAGGAGAATAGATATCTTGGCTGAGGACAGAAGGGGAGGAGTTGATTCCCCTATCTGAACCTAGCAGCTCTGGGTTAACCTAGTTTTGTTTTCTGTCTTTAGACAGTTGGGAAGATTTGGTTAACTTCCTGCAGATGGCCAGGAAAAAGGGCCGTGAATCTTATATATAGACTGGACTTCTTTTTGCCCTGGCTAAAACCAGCCATCTCTCTGAGCTAGAAGATTGTATTAATGGACCCAGTGATGCCCACATCCAGCAGGTAGGCAGTGCCCCCAGGGACTGTGACTGCTGCAGGCAGGTGCAGGGATTGCTCCCTAGATCGGTGCAGATCTGTGATGGCTGGAAACAAGCCATGCAGTGAATAAGTCCCTTGTTACTGTCGTTGGTCTGGAAGTTAAGGCCCCTAGCTGTCCACATCAGAATGATTTTCCTAGAAAAGAAGGCTTCGGGACTAGTGCAGTGTTCTAGCTGTTACCACTGGAACAAAGTGAACTGAGTGACGTGACTGGCCAGATTGAAGAGAGAGGTTGAAAATTAATAGCTTTCCCATATGGCAGCAGTTATCAGATAACATAATGGAAGAAAATTCCTTTTTAAATAGGAACAAAACCAAAATGTTAAATAAACTTTAGCAAAAAAAACATTGAGTAAAGATCTAAATAGTTGTAAAGTCTGCTGTTTCCAGGGATAAAATTTTAGCCCTGGGAAAAGTGATGGAGAGAGACTAGGGATAATGGAGTGCACTGTAAGTGCAGGAAGCGCAGGTGCCCCTTTCTGGGGAGATGCACGTGCATCGTTGAAATAAAGAGCACGCAAGTGCACTTTGGATTTTTTATGTCAAAATAAATTCCAACAAATTGTTGGAAATTAGGTTAGAGTTTTGAAAGAGGTTAAAAGTCTGTCATGTAATTTTGTAACCAAAATTAAATTCCAGAAGAAAGAATTAAAGGTAAAAGTTTGGTTTTTTATTAATAAAAATTTTTAAGTATTTATCTTTGTGTGAGGAAGGAATTTTTAAGCATATATATAGCGATGGAAGAAAGCATAAAGAAAATATCAGTTGATCTAATGCATAAAAATTTTAAACGTATGTATATTCCTAATCATGGACCTTGTAAGTCTAGATATAAAAATTCATCCCAGGAAAGTAGAAAAGGTCCTGATAGCTTTACATAGAAATATTTAATCATTGCAGCATGATTTATGCTAATAAAAATTGGAAAACAATGTCTGGCAGAAGGGAATAATTAAACAGCATTCATTGATGGAATATAATACAGCCATTGCAAGCATTTAGAGCCTCGTTTGTGATAGAAAAATCTTTGAAAGTAAGCTCCAGCAGAGTGAAAACCTGCATGTACAATATAATAAACACACCAGCCTGGAAAAACACCCAAGATGGGGACAGTGAACAACTCTGAGATATGGAATTGGGCAGTATTGTAATATTATTTTCCTTCTACTTGCCCGTGTTTGCCAAATTCTTTTTTATTAAATCAACGACCATAACTTTTACAGTTACTTTTGTAACCAGCAAATTAATAAAAACGTTAGAAAACAAAACCTTGCCCAAAATCTCCCTCTAAATTTGTACCAGGATTCTCCTGGCTGGAGAGTCTGTTAAGTAGGATCGTCAGAGGGACTGCCCTGGGTCACAGAGAAGTTAAATCTCACCTGGCGACTGGCCAGACTGGGGAGCACACATGGCTTGTCTTGTTCTTCGCCTCTTTGTTCGTGGTGGCCCCAAGGTCAGGCATGCTTCCTGCCTTCCTCAGTTCTCCAAGGCAGTCAGTACACACCAGCCAGATCCAGCCCACTGCCTGTTTTGTATGTTTCCCATAGTCTGGCTTCTGCTGACTGCATCTCTGTGATACCATTTAACTCGTTTTCCCTGCATCTCCCTGTATTGCCAGTAGCAAGGGTCTTAGATAATCATACCCTTTGATGCAGTACTTCATTTATTGATCCATTCAACAAACTTTGATTAAGCATCTTCCATGTGGCGGGGTAGGGGCTTTGGGTGCACCTGTCAAATTTCTGCCCTTGTGGATCTTAAGATCCATTCAAGAAATGCATGGTATGTTAAATTGTAACTGGAAAGGAGAAAAGTGCAGCAGGGAGGGTGTGGGCAGTGTTAGGGCAGGTGGTGGGTGTGAAAGTAGGTGGTGCTTTTCTAGACAGGGTGGCTGGAAAGGTGTCCCAGAAGTGAGTGCTGAAGTCTGCATCCCTCTGGGGGAGGAGCCCTGAGAGCAGAGAGAACAGCCAGTGCCAGGGCCCTGTGAGAGAGTATTTGAGTGTGCTGCAGGAGCAGTGCGGAGGTGGCCAGACAGCTGAAGCAGAGTGATCAAATTCCATAGGGCCTGGAGTTCAAGCCAAAGAGGGCACGGGTCGGGAGAGGCGGTTATTGGCATCACTTGTTAGGACTTGGGGGCCATCAGCAGGACTCTGGCTTCCACTCTGGGTGAGACTGGAGGATTCTGAGCAGGGGAGGGATGTCATCTGATCTAGGTGTTAACAGAACCCCTCTGGCTGCTATGCTGAAAACAGACTGAAGGACGGAGGCAGAAGCAGTGAGAGCAGACAAGAGTTGATGATAGCTCAGAGAGAACAGTCAAGGTGAGTGGCAGAGAGCTTCTGATGAGTTTGGTGGCATTACCAGGGTTGCTGGTGGAGTGCTTGCGAGAAGAGGGAGCGAGGCGACTACATGCTTTGGAGCATGAGACAGGCCTGGACTAGGCAGATGGGCTTGTGCTTCCTATCGTGGGGAGTAGAGTGTAAGGCTTGCCCTGGGGGGAGTCAGGACTCACATTAGGACAAGTTTGATCTCTACTCAACATCCGAGGGGGTCTGCCCAGCTGGATATAATAGTCAGGTTTCCGAGGAGAATTCTGAACTAGAGCCGTAAATGCAGCAGCCTTCAGTGTGCAGGTGACGCTCACAGGGTAAGAGTGTGTGGGGAGGGGACCTGAAGCCTGGGAGCAGGGTACCCCATAGCTCAGGGTCAGGGAGAAGTAGAGATGCAAAGTAGCCAGGAAAGTGGGAGAAAAGCAGTGGGCAGAGAAGGGCTTTCCAGGGACCCAGTAGGCATCTGTCAGGGAGACTGATGGGGAAGCCAGATGCCGCACATTGCGAACTGGAGACTTGGCAGTGATGACCCTGCTGGGGAGCTTGCAAGAGCCTGATGCGGCGTGTTCCAGAGAAGACAAGAAGAGACTGGGGACAGCTTTTAGGACACAAGGGCACCTCTTCTGAGAAATGTTGATCTAAAGGAAACGGTAGAAACAGCATGGTAGCCGATAGCTGAGCTGAGGTCAGAGTGAGAGTGGTTTGTTTTGGTTTGGAGCTGGGAAAAATAACAGCAGCTCCTTAAGCTTATGAGAGTAATTTAGTACAGAGGGCGAAATCACTGCAGGGGCTTGAAGATGCTGACCTGGAACAGGGAAGGGGGCTGGGATCACGTGTACCAGTAGGGCTGGCCTTGGTGGCTGGGTGAGGACCATAGACGCAGTGAGGGGCAGGCACGTCTCGGTGCGTGTCGAGGGCTCTTCTGGTTGTGTCTGTTTCCTCAGGAGATCGGAAGCCCAGTCCTCAACTCGAGCCATTGGAGATTGGAGGAGAGGAGGAGAGGAAATGGTTGACAAGGAGACAGTACCTGGCTGAGGGAATAGGGTTGCTAGTGTTGTGAGCTCCTCTGCGTTTAGTATCAAGGTCAGGGGAGACCAGTGGCACTTCGGGGTTCAGCTGTCTGTGTTTAGCTCCTCAGTTCCAGGTGTGGAGTCAACAGAAAAGTAATCTAAGCAAGACTGGGGTTTGGCTGAGCGAGTACTGCCAAGTACAGCTGAGGAAGTTTCCAAGGAGTGCCACCGGGAGGAGCGTAGGCCAGGCACAGATGGGCATGGTGGGGCAGGGGTTGGGGTGCTGGAAAGGAGGGGAGGTGGCAGGCAGAGAGTGGGTTCTTGTGCCTGAGTTCGCAGAGGTGGCAGCTCTCTAACAGTGACTGGCTGTTGTCATGAGGGACACAAGGTCTTCAGAGCAGAGGAGATCAAAGAAAGCTAAAGCCATCAGGGAATGAGACAGGTCTGTGGCTGGCAGCAAGAATGAGGGCTGGCAGGCGATGCCCGGCATGAGATTCCCCAGTGTTTAGTGAGGAGGAAGGATGCAGTCTGGAAGCACAGGAGCGCTGCTCTGCACCTGGCCCATGGGGTGCAGGTGTGGGAGGTGACCGCCGGTGCATGCAGGAGCAGGCAAATGGAGAGCGGGTCTGAGGACACGCTTCATCCTCCAGGAGCTCTGTGGTGGCCCAGGCTGCTGTATGATCAGAAAGATGCTCACATCCTTTGAAAACAGAAAATATCCCTGCTACTTAGAAACTTCAAACGAGCTCTGAGGAATCTTCCCATTTAAGACTGTCTCTGCAGAGCTACCTGACTGTTCCTAGGTTGGAGACCGCTGTTACAAGGAGGGAATGTACAAGGCTGCCCAGCTGCTCTACAGCAGTGTTTCTAACTTTGCCCACCTGGCTTCCAACCAGGTCCACCTCGGGGAGTATCAGGCAGCGGTGGACAGCAGCGCCAAGGCCAAGAGCACGTGGACGTGGAAGGAGGTAAGCTCGGAGAGTCTCCAGGAGAGCGCCAGTCTGCCAAGCCTTCCCTCCTCCTTCCTTCTGTGCTCTGCACCCTGGTCCCAAGTGGGAGGCATCTGGATGGCTGCCTCGTCCAGGCAGGGTTCTGAGTCCTCTGGGGTGGCTCAGAGAACCCTGTAAGCTAGTGTTTGTGGTTGAAGCAAAGACCCACAGAACCCCATGTTGGACCAATCAGCTCCCAGAAGTTGTCTTAATAGCATGGAATTATCAGCATCATAAATAGTGTCATAACTTAAAATATTTTAATGAATCATATCACTTTATTAGCATAATCAGTGTCAATTGACATTGCTGGTCTTTTGTGGTGAATTGGTAGGGCAAGTCGTCTTGAAGCTCTCTGATAGAAACATCCGTGAGTGGGGAAAAGTTTGTAAAGAGATGTGCAAAAGATTTAGCTTCAGTGAATCTCTGAAGCATTGTTTAATAAAAGATTAGAAAACGTCCACTATCAAGGCCTTCGTTAAATGGTGTATATATTGTGACTCTCCCCGGCTGTTCAGAGGGAATCAGCAGTTACGGGAGAGGATGTTCCCAGTATTCTGTGAGAAGCAGGGTGTAAGCAGCATGTCCGGTGTAATTCCATTCTGTGTGTGACTGTAAGAGAGAGCTGGCATGTGCTGGGGTGTACATCGCACAGAGTAGTGAGCAAAGGTCATGTTTCAAGGTCACGACTGGTTATCTGTGGGTTGTGTGACTGTTTTTGTTTCCCTGCGTTTTTTGCCTTGCCTACCATGCAAACACGTGCTGTGTGTAGAAGGTGGGGAAACTGCGCAAGAACCCGGCTCTGCATTGAGGGAGGGGTTATCTGTGGTCAGCCCTCAAAAGAAGTGCAGCTCAAGGGCCCCTCCTGAGTCCTTTCTGCACAGGGAGTTTGTCACTTTTTTTTTTTTTTAAGGAAGATTAGCCCTGAGCTAACTACTGCCAGTCCTCCTCTTTTTGCTGAGAAAGCCTGGCCCTGAGCTAACATCCGTGCCCATCTTCCTCTATTTTATATGTGGGACGCCTACCACAGCATGGCGTGCTGAGCGGTGCTGGGTCCACACCCAGGATCCGAACCGGCAAACCCCGGGCTGCCAAGAAGCAGAACGTGCAAACTTAACCCCTGCGCCACTGGGCCGGCCCCCGTCACTTCTTAACACTTATCGTTAAGTGTGTGTGCTGCACAGTGCCTGAAACAAAAGCACAGTTTAGGAAAAGTTATTAAAGTAAGCTCCTCCTGTGTAGACAGCCCTCAGGTGACGTATGCTCTCATGACCCTTATCCTTGAGCTTTGTTAAACCTTTTTCAAACCACAAACCTGAAATTCCAGCATCACTTTCTTGTCACCTAAACAAACCTCCACATCTCAGGGTTTGGAAGTAATGCATGAGCTCTCTTCTCTCCATGGTCTCAAACTCATACACCCCCTTGGCCTGCCGGTTAGAAATGTTCTATTTTTTCTCCTAGTCTCATGCAGCTCACCTTACAATTATCTACTTGTTCAGAATCAAACTTCAAAAGCCCCACTTGCTGGTATTTCTATATTTGCAGTTGCATCCCCAGTAGCCAGCTACAGTCGTGCTGTACCCTGTCTCGGGGACACTCACACTTGCCTCCCCTAGGTGTGCTTTGCCTGTGTGAATGGGCAGGAGTTCTGCCTTGCACAACTGTGTGGTCTTCACATCGTTGTTCATGCAGACGAGCTGGAGGAACTGATACACTATTACCAGGTAACTAGTCTCTGGCCAGAGATGATTTCCACTGGCAGTAGAGATGACGAGCAACACCTAAACGCTGTAAATAAAGGAGCACTTGTTCTGTTAGTGTTACAGCCACAAATAAGCATTGTCTGTATGGGAAAATCCTTTCATGTGCTAGACAGCCTGTCTATAAAATAAATCAGATTGGTGTGTTAGATATCCTGGACCTCGTGCTGGCTGGTATTTGTGTTTTTAAAAGCACTCTCCCTCCTCTTGTGTCCTTGGACCTTCAGAAGCCCAGGCCATGGCTTGCACATGGAGACAAGCCTTGGATAACTTACTGAGAATACCAGGCCACTCATGGCCAGGTGACTGCCCACACCCTAGTTCCTCAGAGCATGTGGCCCACAGAGAGTGTGAGTGTGGAACGCCTTAGAGACAGGGGACATGTAGGAGTCCAGGAGAGGGAACTCCAGGGAGACCTTTAGAAGGCTGTTGGTGTTGTAGTTATGCTTTGCTGTCAAGTGGTTGACAGACAGACATCAGTGTGGTGAGGGCCTGGGCATATGCGCATGGGAGTCCTAGAGCTATGTGGTCAGACCAGGTAGGGTCCGTCAGGGCAGACTGAAGATTTGACTTTGCTCAGCCATGTTACTGTCCCCTTGGAACTCAAGCCCCAGCCCCTCACTGAGGGGACAATAGCCTGGAGGGAGCTTAGCCACAGGGCTCGAGGGACCTGGGAGCCTGTGAAAGTGCGTGCATGCCACCAACGTCCAAAATGTCAGGCTAGGCTTAGTGACTTTCCAGTGACATGTACTTTACATGTTTGTTGTAAAGCAAAGAAAGTAATAAAGCAGTCTGGAGGCTGACAAATAGAAGACTTCATTTGTTAAGCAAATGTTTGAGCACCCTCTGTTTGCTTGGCAGAGTCTAGACAATGTATCAGTGAACAAAACAGAAAAAACCCTATTCAGTTGAGTTTACATTCAGTAAAGTTGACAGGCAGCAAACATGTTTGAAGGTGATGAGTTATGGGGGAAATGGAGCAGCTCTAGGGACCAGGTGTTCCTGGGTGGAACTTCACAACGGGGCTGTCATGGTAGCGCTAAGGGAGAGGATGACATCAAGCAGAGACCTGAAGAAATCGAGGGGCCTGATCATGGGGATATTTGAGGTAAAGGTCAGCGGGCAGGGCAGAGTCTGGAGGCAGGAACGTGCCAAGTATTCGAGGAAGGGCCCTCAAGGCGGAGAGAGGAGTCAGGGGCACAGGCCCTCATGAAGGACTCAGGCTGTACTCATGGTAGGACCTGAGGGTGAGGGGGCCATTCTGGCTTGCATGCTGAGAACAGACTCTTTCAGGGGTGAGCAGACGGAGGAGCAGGTGGAAGCCAAGAGAGCAGCCAGCGTGGGGTGACGTGGTCGGGTTTGTGGGGGCGGTTGAATGTGCAGCCAACTTCATATGCTAGTGTTTTGGGTGTGGAGTGAGAGAAAAGTTAAGGATGACTCCATTTATTTTTGGCTTGAACAACTAGAAATAGAGAGTTATCATCAGTGGACATGGGGAGAGGAGAGGTAGAGACTGAGTGACAGGAAGAGCAGGAATTAAGTTTTGGTTGTAGTAAGTTTGAGCTGCCAATTGGATGTTCAGGTAGAGGTGTCAGGCAGGCAGTGAGAAATAGGGGCTGGTGTTCAGTGCAGAAACCCAGCTAGAGAAATAAAATGGGAACCGTTGACATATATAGATGGTATATAAAGACACGAGGCTGGATGGGACCCCCGGGGGTGAGTGTAGATATAGAAGAGGCCACAACCTGAGCCCTGGGCCCTCTGCCATGAGTTACAGTAAAGAAGGGAAGAAACCCCAGAGAGTGTGATGTCTGAGCAACCACTGGACAGATGTCCCCAGGAGAGGGGAGTGGTTAGCCAAGTGGGGTCCTGGTGCTGGGCGGGTGACAGGAGAAGAACTGAGGGTGGAGGACACTGATGACCATGAGTCCTGGGGACCAGGCAGCCTGACCGGGTGGGCTTGCGAGAACAGGGAAAGGAATGGGAACTGCTGTTTCGAGGAGCTGGTAGGGGTCATGGGGTCAAGAAAAGGCATTTTAGGACAGGAGAATTAGCAGGAAGTTTGCTGAAGGCAAGCTGTAGAAAGGGACGTTGATGCCGAGAGAGAACGGGGACCACCGTGGGTGGAAAGCGGTGGGACCTAGAGCTCCAGGCTGTGGCGGGTTCCAAGCAGGAGAACAGACCTGTTCCTATAGACAGAACGTGGGCGCAGATGCTGGCAGGTGGTAGACATGGCATTTTCTTCTAATGGCTTCCATTTTCTCAGTGAAGCAGGAGCAAGGTTATCTACTGAGAGTGAAGACAGGGAGTGAAGAGGGTGTGAAACAGTGCTCCAGGGGTGACCCTCAAGGCTTGTGGTCATTAATATGAAGGGAGTCAGTCAGACTCAGGATTTAGGCATGCTGGGCAGGCTGTAACCAGAGTGCACCACCAGGAGGGAGTTGGGGCTAGTGGCTGTCGCACGCCTTCCCTCTCTTTGGAATGGGCTTTGCTGTAAGGAGGCTGTGGTCGGGTGTGTTTGCCCCTACCCCAAGCTTGGCTGTTGGTCTGTCAGGATTGGGGCTACTTTGAGGAGCTGATCTCCCTCCTGGAGGCAGACTGGGGCCTGGAGCGGGCCCACATGGGCATGTTCACAGAGCTGGCCATCCTCTACCCTAAATTCAAGCCGCAGAAGATGCCAGAGCACCTGGAGCTCTTCTGGTCCCGTGTCAACGTCGCAAAGGTAATCCGGCCCTCCTCAAGGTTCTGCCTGCCTTGTGCACACGTGGCACAAGCTTGACCCTCGGCTGTGGCCATCTTGCCGGGTGCTGAGAGCTGTGGAGCAGGCGCACCTCTGGGCACAGCTGGTGTTCCTCTGTGACAAGTGTGAGGAGTATGACAACGCCATGCTCACCATGATCAATCACCCTACAGATGCCTGGAGAGAAGGGCAGTTCAAGGACATCATTGCCAAGGTAAGAGTGCTCACGCAGCGCTGGCTCCTGCCACCTCTGCCAGGCCTGTCCTGGGGCGGGTGTGATGAGCTCTCATGTGTGCACCCCGGGGCCAGTTTGCTTTCCTCCTGTGTGATGTTTGCCATCCTCTGTGCAGGTGGTGGTGATTCCGTCTGCACAAAGGGAACTGACGCTTAGGAAGGGTAGTGACTGGCCCAAGGTGCCACAGCGAGGCTGCAGGCAGGATGGGGACAGTGTGGCACTGCAGCCCCGGCTGCCCCTCCTGCCCCTATGGCCTCCCAGGACCACACTCTCCCAGCTCACTCCCCGCTGGGTCCTTCACAGCCGACCCTTGGTGTTTGCTCTTCCTTCTGCCGTTGGCTCAGGGCACCCAACCCCAGACCCTGTCTGCCACCATCCTGTTGTGTTGTTTCATGTTTTTCATCATATGGAATATTTTTCCTTAGTGTCTCTTCCCTCAAAACTGCCAGCTCCAGAGGAGCACAGGCGCCTCACAGAGGGGCAGTGAACACCCTCCAGGTGGAGGCATGATCTCAGGCCTCCTGGCCCTTGGGTCCCCACCCTTCCCAGGAGGTGCCACCTCCTGTAGTCTACCTGGACTAGACCAGGATCCCAAGCTGTTCCACCAGCTGCCAGAAGCTATTGGAAGGTGTCAGGCCTGAGTGTGAGCACCAAGCAGGCCTCTGCTGTTTTCTTTCTGGTCTCTGAGTGGGCCCGCCCTCCAGACCTGTCCTCTTTTGAGCTCTGTGCATGTGGTAGAAGGTAAGGGGATGCAGCTCTCTGCCCTCAGTCTCTGGGCCTCTTGCACTGAATGTCCTTGTTTTGTCCCAGTGGCCTTGCATAAATAATTTGCCCACAGGTCTCTCCTGTCTGCCGTCTGTCAGTGAAAGGTAGCATTCTGACTGTGTCTGTCCTGCCACTCCCACGGTGGAGGTGTGGGCTCCCCTCTGCCTGGGTTAGGGACCGCAAACTGTTGCCTGTCCTGTGCCTTCTGTTCCACATACAGCTGCAGGGGGCAGGTGTGGGTGACAGGTAGGAGGGCACCCAGCCAGGTCTCAGCATCTGCCTTCACTGGGAGCTGTTAGACAAAACAGTCAGCCCGGAGGTCACGCACATCTGCATTGTTAAGTGTGGTGGTGTGTGAAGTCAGTGACCGTCTGACAGGACGTCCTGGCATGAGTGGGGTCTGCAGGTTGCTGGTAGAAGGGTGGGCAGATCACATGTTCCTGTGCCCTTGCGCATGCGAAAAACATGCTGGAGAACCCATGTTTGATTAATTCTTGGTGTGCTTTTTTCACATTTAACTTTTTTGATATCAGAGTGCATCTTAGAGTTGATGGCATGCCATGGTTGAGGTGGCAGTGTTTTCTGCTTCTTAGCAGTGTCGGGGCATCATTGTCGTCCCAGCAGCTGATGTATCCCATTACCTGAGTGTGGTCCGCCTTGATGGCGTTCAGGCTCAGTGGACTCCTGAGGAGAGGTGGAGGTCAGCGTGGCGTCTTGGGTCTGATGACACACACTCTCAGATGAGACTGTCATGTGGGACCGCAGTGTTAGTGCAGCTGACAGCCAGGTCTTGTTTTGGTTTGACAGAGGATGCCATGGGGGAGACACCCTCTTGTCAGCTCATACATGGAGGAGAGGCAGGGTGGAGGACACTAGCTATTGTGGTGGCCCAGCAGAGGGGACATTGTCTCCACTCTGGGACACAAAGGAGGGCTTTGGAATCGCCTGGCAACAAGGCTGGGCAGTAGAGGGCCGGACAGAGGCCTTGCTGACACAGACCAGGGTTGCATCTCGGCTCAGCCATTTGCTGTCTCTGTCACTCTGGGCTGGTGTCATCACCGTGACCCTCAGTTATCCCACCCATCAAATGGACAATGTTTCCTGCCTGCCAAGTGATTGACGGCAGGTGCCTGGCGTACTATCAGTGCTTCTCACAGGTTGTGCAGTATGTGTCAAGAGCTAGAACACTCTTGCTGATCACCCTAGAGCTCATGACAGAATCTCTGAGCCTTGGTTTGCTTTTCTGCAAAACAGAGATAATGCCCTGTCCCCGGGCCCAGGGCTCCATGGAAATGAGGTGCACAATGTACGCACCATGGGCTTGGGAGTGGCCATCCTTACCAGCTGTGCAGGTGGGCAAGGCCTTGCTGGTGCTTCTGTCCTGGCACGTCGCTGCAGAGGGGCTGCTGCGCAGACATCAGTGCCCCAACAGGAGCAGTGGATGCTCCAGAGGGCCATGAAACCGCTTCATCCTGAGGGCACCAGGTGCCCTCGAGGTCAGCAGCTCAGCTCAACACAACATGTGTCCGTGTTGGGCCAGCTCTTATCCAGCCCTGCAGTCACTGCAGCACTGAGAAGGGAGCATGGCAAGTCAAGCTCTATCTTGAGCTGTCCACCCAGAGGGACACGGGGCAATCTGGCCATGCTTTAGTGAAGGCTGCACAGACTGGCTCAGAAGGCTGGGGAAGCACATGGTCTTGCCTACCCTAGTGGGGAGCCGGCTGACAACCACCTCTGCCAGTTCTCCTGCCATGCAGAGGGGCGGGGCCTCCCTGGGGCTCACTGCCCCCCCCAGTGGAGAGCCTCAGCGAGAAGGGCTTGCCCTTTCACACTATGCTGTCTCGTCCCGTAGTCCTCCTACAAGTGCTGTTAGCACAAGGCCTGCCACTGGGGCAGAGGAGGCAGCTCTCTATGGAAGGTGAACGCCAGCCCCACTGCCCATGCCCCTGGACCCCACCTTATGTGCCAGCAGGCCCTGCTGCTTGTTAGCTGTCTAGTGTGGCTGGAGACCCTGATCTGGCCTCATACTGCTGAGTCTGAAGCCCAGCCTGGAAGAACGACAGGTTCCAGAGCTCCAATGCAAGCATGCCCGGTGGGGAGGGTCACTGCTCTCCTCTACATCCACAGTGGTGGGCGCTAGGGACCCCGTGGCCAATCTAGGTCGGAATCTGTGGTGACAGTGAGTGCTCTGGTCTGAGAGGGGCATGTCCGAGTCAGAGTGGAGAGGAGGGTAAAGCTGTCAGTAACTAGTGAGAGTACAGTACCAGCCGAGGCTGTGGACAGTCCCCTTCCTTCACCTTTCCGTCTGCAGACGTCACTCAGCCCCACATTCCTGGTGGCTCATCCGAAGCCAGCATGGCTGGAGGGCTCCCACTGCACCCAGCCCCTCCCCCCAGCATGGCTCTAGTGTTGCAGTGCCCTTTACACACCCCTGGACCTCCGCATGTTCCCCCAGACACGTTCATCACCGCCAACCTGGCACGTGTCCTTCTGGAGGGCAGGAACCGCCTTGCTCTCCTCCGAATGCCAGGCCCTGCAGTCAGCACGCCTGGGAGGACAGCCTTCCCATGAGCACAGGGTCACCCCAGAGCAGCTCAGCCCTCCCCTGCTGACCAGGGCTGCCCATCTGAGCACCACGGCATCTTGCCAGGGAGCAGTGGGGACGTGATGTGACGTGTTAATAGATTAGCTTATGGCTCAGACTGAGCTTCCTGAGGAGGGTTAGGGGAATCTTGCTTGGATAAAACTGTGTTTTGGTATTGGGTGTATTCTGGCTCGTTCCTCCTCATTCATTCTCTCAGCAGACACTGGCTGAGCATCAAGCCCATGTCAGATCCTCGGGTGAGGCAGGAAACAAAGACCTGCCTCTTAGGTCTTCGGTGGCAAGTGCTGAGGAAAAGGACGTCTTGCAGGGACGGGGAAGGGCAGGTGTGTCAGGAGGAGGTGCTCAGTCTTATAAAGGGCAGTCACTGCCAGCCTCAATAATAAAGTACATTTGAGCAAAAACCTGAAGGAGGTGTGGAGCGTGTGGCATCTGAGGCAAGCAGGTGGGGCTGAAGATGGGCACGGGCTGACCCTCAGCTCTGCCCCCACCTGCAGGTTGCCGATGTGGAACTCTGCTGTAAAGCCCTGCAGTTCCATGTGGATTACAGACCTCTGCTCATCAACCACATGCGGCTTATGCTGGTGCCCCGGCTGGACCACACCCGGACGGTCGGCTTCTTTTCAAAAGTGAGTCAGCCAGAACCCAGGGACCAGAGAAGGGTATGTTGGGCCAAGGTCATCTGAATAGTAGTAGTTTAATAAACCGTATTTGAAATTGATCCCCAGCCAATTTAAAGATTAAACATATCGAACTACTTAGTTTTCAGTACAGTTTTGCATTCCGGCCAGAATGTCCATGGTGAAATTGATGTCTGCTGAGTAACCCGAGCAGCCCTTTGTGTGTGAGTGCGTGTGGGGCCTGTCAGTTCTAGGTGTCTGGAAGGAGACCTGGAGCTGAGCTTTACGCACTGGCCTGTCAGGGCATCAAGGGCCCCCAGCCCAGTGATCCCGTGACGACTTGTCTGAGTGCCCTGACCGTTCTCCCGATGTCAGGCGGGCCAGCTGCCTCTGGTGAAGCCTTACCTGTGGTCAGTTCAGGGCCACAACAACAAGAGTGTGAATGAGGCGCTCAACCACCTGCTGATGGAAGAGGAGGATTATCAGGTGAGTGTGCGGAAAGGGGCCCCGTCAGAGGGCGGCAGGTGCCCAGGGACCTGCACAGCTGGCCTTGGGCGCTCAGGATCTGGAGAGCCCCTCTCTGCACTGGCCGGTGTGTTCTCAGCAGGCTGCCCTGGCACAAGAGGGAGTGTGGGCCCCACGGGGCAGCATCAGTAAATGGGCAGGGGCCTTTCTGAAGCCGTGGTGCAGAAACCACCACTGAGTAATTTCTGGGTGCCTGCTGTCTGTGTCCCCTCACCCATGGAAAGGCTGTGTTCTCCTAGAACCCTAGGAGAGCGTCTGTCGATGCTTATGACAACTTTGACAACATCGCCCTGGCACAGCGGTTGGAGAATCACCAGCTGATCGAGTTCAGGCACATTGTTGCTTATCTGTACAAGGGCAGCAGCTGGTGGGCCCAGAGCGTGGCGCTCTGCAAGAAAGACCATCTCTACAAGGTCAGTCTCGCCATGCCCTACCCACCCGCGTGTGCCTCCTGATGCTTTGCGGGGTGGGGAAAATCATAGCCCCTACCAGGAGACCTTCATGGCAGGAGAGGGAGAGTGAAGTTAAGAAGGGAGCGTTTGGGGGCCGGCCCGGCGGCGCAGCGGTTAAGTTCGCACGTTCCGCTTCGGCAGCCCGGGGTTGGCTGGTTTGGATCCCGGGTGAGGACATGGCACTGCTTGGCAAGCCGTGCTGTGGTAGGCGTCCCACATATAAAGTAGAGGAAGATGGGCACAGATGTTAGCTCAGGGCCAGTCTTCCTCAGCAAAAAGAGGAGGATTGGCAGCAGATGTTAGCTCAGGGCTGATCTTCCTCAAAAAAAAAAAAAAGGGAGCTTTTTTGGAACATGGAGTTAGAGTTGGGAGCAACGTAGAGAATTATTTTCTGTCGTTAACATAGAGCCTTTTAAAAAATTATTTCAATCAAAAGACTTGCTCTCACGGAGTTGATTCTTTTCTTGGCAGTTATTCGTGAGTTTCTCTCTCCATAAACAGTGTGGCAGTGTTCACGGGGCACTTGCTTTACTTTCTGTCGAGATCTGGGGAATAAAAACACCTAAGTTAAAATCATGTTCAAAGTATTTGTTTCTGCCATTGAGCAGTGGCTCAGAGCCATGCTTGGGTCCACATCCCGTTCTGGGCAGCTGCTGGTCAGAGTAGGCTGCCTGAGAGATCCCAGGCCCTGAGGCTTCACTGTCGCTCTGCCTGGCCCTGGCATCTCCCGACTGGGGTAGAGTGCATTTCACAAGAGGGCCCTTGTAATATGCTGCACTGCCAAGCTGATTTCCAAGGGTTCCGCCAGGAGCCCTCGGGAACCCCTCTGCAGGCCATGAGGTTGACCTAAGGGGTTTACTCCCAGAGCTGTCCTTGGCATTCCTGAGCACCTTCCCAGGACATACACAACTGCCACCCACTACCCAGCATAGGCGCCTCCCTCTCGGTGCATTTAGGCTGAGGCCAGAGACCACTAGATATCAGGGGCATGTCAAGCCTCACCCAAAGTTGTTACCTCCAGTTTGGGACTATTACATGACATGTCCTTGCCCTCAGTGAGAGTGTTTGTGGCCCTTCCTGGGGTGCTGACAGGGCCCTTGGAGAGGGAGCTGAGAGGAAATGCCACAGAAGCTCTGAGACTACATGTCAGGGTGCCCAGGTACTGGCCCTGGGAGGTGGCCTCGGGGCTCAGGCACACTGGAGGGAAGCTGCCCCTGGGTGGCGGGTCACAGCCACACTTTCCTGCCGTGGGACATAGCCGGGTCTTGAATGCATGGGCTCCTCGCCACTCAGGCAGTGAGGGAGTGAGCACTTGGTGCTGCAAGTACTGACAGAGGGGCATCCATCCTCTTCCAGCCAGCGATCCCACCCAGAGTGATGGCACCAGGAAGAGAATCTGGAAGGATAAAGCCACAGGCAGAAAGTGGTTGGCATACTTTCCAGTGCAGTGGTTCTCAGCCAGGGTGACTCTGACCCCCAGGGGACATTTGGTTGTCACAGCTGGGGGTGCAGTGCTACATCTAGTAAGTAGAGGCCAGAGTGGCACTAAAGAGCCCACAATGCATGGGTCCCCAACTGACCCCCAACACACACACGTGTCAGCAGTGCTCTGGCAGGTGGGCTGCCCTGGGTGGAAGTCCCAGGTGAATGGGTGGTCACAGCACGCCACCAGAAGTGTACTTTCCCCATTGCGGAAGTGGGGTGTAAAAGCACCATGGGCAGTCAGCCATCAGGGGTGACCACCTTGCGTTGTACACACTTTGCTCAAGAGGATGGCTGAGCAGAAGGGGCTGGGACTGTGTGCAGAAGGCTGGGGCTGCTGAGGAACAGCAGATCAGGCAGGGTGTGAGGGAGCGTGTTAGGACGCGGTCGGGTGAGGACTAGCTGGCCCACACACAGGGACAATTAGGGATTTTGATAGAGTTTTTTATGTCTGGAAGAAAAGGCAAATTGCTATTTCCTGAGCACTAACCTGTCCGTCGTGGCTGCTTCATGTTGAGTCTGGAAGAATAGCACTGACTCTTGGCCCAAACACAGCAGTCTGGCCTTCATAGCAGGCACTGCTGGTGCTGTTACCATCCCCATTCAGCACCCACCCCCTGAGCAGCCCCACACATGCCCTCTGCATGCCGTTCTGGCTTTGAGGCCAGAGTCCCTGTCTCCCAGGACAGGGCACCTACACCCGTGTGTGTTCAGCAGATGAGACCATGCTCAGTGCCTTCCACAGCCTTCCTGGAGGTGGTACTTCATCCTACCAGAAGGCAGCCAAGACACAGGGACTCCTCTGCGGGCAAGGGCCTTCATAGCTCAAAAAGTACCTCAGGTGGCAGGAGGCAAGGTGGGCCCGAGCTGTGCGTCTGCCTTGGTTGTGGGACGCCATGGAGCATGCTGCCAAGTCCCGGGATGCTGAGCTGGCCGAGAAGTTGCTGCAGTGGTTCCTGGAGGAGGGCAAGCAGGAGTGCTTCGCGGCCTCTCTCTTCGCCTGTTACAACCTGCTCTCCCCAGATGTGGTGCTAGAGTTGGCCTGGAGACACAACCTCCTGGACCTGGCCGTGCCCTGCTTCATCCAGGTGATGAGGGAGTACCTTAGCAAAGTAAGTACCGGCTCTGCTGTAGCTCCCTGGCCGCCATGTGGCACTGCTGTGACTGTGGCCCCTGTCTGCAGAGTCCCTGTGGTGGCCCATTGGGGGCCACCCAGATTGCCCAACCAGCCCCGGCTGCCTTCAGGAGTGGCCTCTTGCCTTCACACTTGAGTGGTTTTCTGCCAAGTGTTTACCTTTTCTAGAAAATCACCATGCGGGCACTGGGTAGAACTAAGCACTTCCCGTTGCAGCAGCTCTCCTGCACACTGCCAGAGGGCTTCATGGGGTGAGAGCAGTGGGGGGCCAGCTGGCAGAGCCTGCAGCACACAACCGTGGGCTCCATGTGGGCCATCCACCTCAGATCTCACCGCCGGAGGAGTTGGGGGTGCAGCTGTTGGTGAACCTGTTGTGGTAGACCCCTTTTGCTGAGCACTTAGTAGGAATATTAACACTTAATCCTGTAACACCTTGACAGGTAGATGGTCATCCCCTCTACAACTGCAGACGCTGGGGTTCCAGTCCCAAGCTGACAGGTGAAGAGGGGCTCAGACCCACATCTCCCTGGCCCAGAGGCCATACTCGTGTCTCAGCACATCGCTTCTGCCACTCCATATGTCACTTGGCATCCCTAATACCCCACTCTGCCTTTCTTTGCAAGCAGATGAGTTGTTTAACCGGGTGGTAGTGTCTGATTTCAAAACTCTTCCTGTGTCATAGCCCTAGGCATTCTTGTGTCTAGTCACCGTCCAGAGACTCTTGTCTTCTGGTCTGGTTTGTTTCTAACACAGAAAAAGCTGTCTCTCAGCAGCACCTGCTTGCCCATCCAGCCATACACCTCACCTTCCAGCCAGATGGGAGGCTTGACAATGCCGAGAAGCCACCAGCCTGAGGCTTCTTTCAGTGTGAGACCGAAGGGAGTGACTTCCCAGGGTTAATGTGGGGGTTAGGGAAGAAACAGGAAGGGGGGAAAGTTCTCGTGCAGCCAGCTTTGGCCTACAGGGGCTTGCTCTGCCTGCTGTCTGCAGAGCTTCCTGGGAGCTGCCCAGCTCCTGGTGAGGGCCGTCCCAGGGGCCATTCAAGGCCCTCAGCCTGCTGCAGCAGGAGGCACCACTGCAGTGCAGTCTGGTCCCATGTGTACAGCACTTCTGAGCGGGTGGCCTCCTGAGACTCACCAGGGGCAGGGGAGGAGCAGCCCTGGCCATGTGGACTGCCAGGGGACATGGGCTAGTTGGATTTATAAGGGGCCGTGGCTCTTCAGCCCCAGCGAACAGCAGCTCCCTCCTATAGGTGCCTGTGCTATATGGAGCTTGTCTGCGAGAACTGCTCTACCCATGATGGGCTGCCTTTCCCATCCCTAAGGTGTCTGAACCTGGGAGCAGTCTGTCTGTTCTGAGCCCCTGCATAAAGAGGGATGAATGTGGCTTGAATCTCTTCCTGGAGTGGAGGCCCATGGTTTAGCATAAGAGGAACTTGGGCCCACTCGGACCTTCATTGCTGAAGGGGTTGGACTCCCAGGGGGCCTTCGAGGACTTGGGGGAGCACTTTTCCTCTCTGTGGCAGATGATAGAGGTCATCCTGGCAGCCATGTCACCTTGGTCAGCACTTTGGCCACACAGCTAAACCAGGATGGTACAGTGTGCTTGAGCTCCAGCTGCCTTCCTGCTGGAAGGACCCTGCCCCTAGCCCCAGATACTTCCCCGAGGCCTGGAAGGCAGGGGCTGCCACAGCGCCTGCCCTCGATGCTGCCACATGTGCCTCTGCCAGCACTGGACCAGGTGCCTGTCATGGTGGGAAGAGGAGAGGGCTTACGAGGGGTTTCTCTGGCAGTGGTGGGGTGTGGGCTGGTTCTCAGCCTTGGGTTAGGGCCCAGAAGACAGAACACATTGCTGTGTCACAGAGGCAGAGGGGACCAGACAAGAAAGCCACAGCCCCTTCCTGACAGGAGAACTTGGTTCCAGACCTCTTGACTCATCTGGAAAGCTTGAGGGTCATCCCTCTGAGAACCCTCCCACCCCAGGGCTCTCCCAGTGGAGGGTGCAAGCCCAGCTCAGCCCTCAGCCCTGGGCGTCGGCCAGCTGAAGGCAGAGAGGACAGGTTGCGAGTCCACCACGGCTGTCCTCCTCCTTCCTCACCTCAACCCGGGTCCTGTGGAGGGAGGAAGAGGGGAGTGCACAGGGCCAGTGGCAGGGCTCTCTGCTGGGGTTCTGGCGCCTGGCCTCTTCTCTCCCAGACCTGAGTACACAGGGGACACGTAATTGTTTCTTATTTCTTACCCTGATGCTTGTTTGGGGGGGTCACAGATGTACGGTTGCTGTAGCCCCTGCCAGCACCATGGGTGCTATCTGCCCTGCAGCCCCCATGGCACAGTCTCACTCTGTTCCCTCCCTGTCCCTGTGTCTGCACCAGCCTATGGGCACTCCAGGGGGCAGCGCCCAGTGAAGGCCTTGAGGAAGGTCAAGGAGCAGCTTGTCCTCAGATGGTTGTCATGGCCCCTGCCTCTCAGGTGGCACATCCACACTGCCCGGTCGAGGGTCTTAGGTGTCAGGTGACAGGTCTCCTTAGGAGTTGGCAGCCTAGATTGGCTGGAAGCAGGAAGTGCTGTGTTGTCCTGGCAGTGTCCCTGTGTCCAGAGGAGGACTCAGCCCTGTGATCAATGCCACATTCAAAGCCTGTAGTTCCTGGCCACTGCTCCTGGCAGCCAGGAGCCCACTTGGAAAGCACTGGGCTAGGACAGCAGCTGGGGTTCACCAGGGCGTTCCATCTCTGTCTGGTTAGAGGCTTCATCTTCTCGTGGAGTGAGGTGGTGCTCGCTGCCGGTGCAGCATCTGCCCCATGTGCCCGTTCTCAGCTCTAACCCTCCTGGAGGCTGGGTGCTTGCCTTCCGGCCCCATGTTCACCTCCAGGCCCAGACTTCCCTCGTCCTGTCAGGTAGGTGGTCACGTTTTCTTGCCTCTTTGCAGGTGGACAGACTGGATGCCTTAGAGAGTCTACACAAGCAAGAGGAGCGTGTGGTGGAGCCCTCCCTTCTCCTGTTTGGTAGGTAGCACCCCATAGCCCATAGTCCCCTGTCACCTAGGAAGGGGAGGGGAGGAGGGCGATTCACACCATCCTTCCCTGGCTGGGCTTCAGATGGCGGGGGGCGGGGGTATGGACAGGGCAAGGGCTGGAAAGACCATGATGGCTGCCTAATGTGGAGAAGGTCAGTGATCCAGGAATGTTAGAAAGGCACAGCCACTGTCCTCCCTACTCTGAGGGCACTTGCCTTCTGGGGCCAGGGGGGTGCTCCTGCCCGTTTCTTGTGCCTGGCAACTGCCCAGCTTCAAGCTGCTGCTGTGTGTGATCCTGGCCCCCAGGCAGCAAGGCTGTTGTTAGCTTGCACTTCGGAGCCTGCCCGGATGGCATGGCCATTGAGCAGACAGCTCGGTTGTTGCCCACTGCACAGAGAGGCTCTTGGGTCCTGGAGTGCATCGTGGGACTAACACAAGCCTAAGGGTGTGGTGTGAGCACACAGCACGTCTCCTGGTCTCAAGGCTCCTACCGTGTCCTCCTTTGGGATCATTATGCCCACTTACCATTAATGTCAGTCTAAAATTTTTTTAGATTTTGATGGGCATGAGTGAGACCCAGCCAGTTGAGCTAAGTGTCCCATTTGGGGACTAGCTTACCCTCTAGCCTATCTAGCCATTGTGGCTGGCCCCATAACAGCAGCTCCCACAGCCCTTTCCTCCAGGCACCTTCTATCAGGTGCCTCAGCCTCTGGGTGGTCAGGGCCGGTCTGTCACCCTGCTCCTTGGGCCCCTGGCCACCCAGGGGCAGAAGCCCTGCTCACCCTCAGCTTCTCCCTATGCAGGCCAGCAGCTGATGCTGACTGCAGGCCCTGCTGCAGGCCCAGGCCCAACTCGCTTCCCCTGTGGATATGCTTCCACTCCCGCCTTCACCCAGCCTCTGGTGTACGGCTTCAGCGTGTCCTGTGTGCTCAGTAGCAACACCCCCTCTACCCAGTTCACCAAGGACCGCATCACCCCAGAAGCACAGAGGACCCCGAGGGGAGGCGGGGACACCTGGACTGACTTTATTTTGGCTGGGGCCCGTTGATGGCAGCCTCCCAGCCGTTCTGGATCCTGGGGAGGCCAGCATAGTCACTGACTGCCCGAGAAGACCAGCTTCAGCCCCCGGCCCAGGGAGGTCAACTTCTGCCTCCAGGCCCTCTGGCTGGAGCCAGGCGTTCCTAGGGAGTTCCAGTCCGCACGGATTCCCTGGCGCTTGGCGGGAGGGGCACCCTCTCTTCATTCGGCACTGGCAGAGCTGCCCCCTCCAGGCCGCTTTGCAGACACAACTGAACGTATAACCTGGCTCCGAGCCTCCTGCCGATTGTGAATATTAAAGTTGGTTTATCAAGGCAAAGCTTCCCTGCTTGGTGCTGGTTGGGTAGGAGAGGACAAAAGATTGCTGAGACCTCTGTGGGGGTGGGGGACCTGCGTGTGCCCTGGAAGGCAGTCCGGGGGATACAGCCGGGCTGTATTAGGGCCTTTTCCCGACCGTGTGCACTGCACGGAACTCTCACTCCCGTAGGGGGAGTAGTATCCGCACAGCCTTCAAACAGCAAGCATGGGGTGAGGCCCACATGTTTCGGGGAGGGTCTGCCCCTCTCCTCCACCCCCGATCTCCGGCGGTCCTGTCGCTCCTGGCGCAGACCCCAAGATCCGCTCCTTCCCACGCCGCACTCTGCTCGATGCCCCAGCGGGTTTTACACACTGCACCTTGACCCCCCGGTCCAGGCCGAGTGGCAGCGCCGCCTCCCAAGGACCATGCCTCCGCCCCCACCACGCTTGGTTCTCCGGACACCCGGGCTCGGGCATTGGTTGGGTCGTCGTCTCCGCCTCGGCGCGCCCCGCCCCGGCCTCAGTTTCCCGGGCTGCACGGGGCGGGCTGGGGGCGGGGCCCGGCTCGGACCACGCGGGGCGGAGCTCGGGAGCTGACGCGGCCGCCCCGCCCCCCAGACCATAACCCGCCGCCGCCGCCGCCGCCGCTGCTGCTGCCCCCGCGGACCGAGCGCCCAAGGCAGGAGGCTCGGACCCGAGGCCGACGTCGGGCGTCTGCCTGCTCGCCCGCCATGGCCGCGCCGCGCGCTCTGGCGGCCGCCGCGCCGGCGCCCGGGAAGGCCAAGCTCACGCACCCGGGGAAGGCGATCCTGGCAGGTGGGCTCCGCCGCAGCGCGGACCCCCGGCCCGCCGTCCTTCCGGATGGGCCCGGGACGCCGAGGCCCCGCCTCACTTCCGGATCGGGCGGGGGGCGCGGCTGTGGCCCCCAGCGGCGTGCCGGGCTCGGCCCGTGTGTCGCCCCTCCGCGCCTCGCCAGGACCACGGGAGCGGGGCGTGGGGCGCCGGCCGGGCCTCCCCGCGCGCAGAGGCCGGGGCGGGGGAGGGGCCTGGGCAGCGGGCGGGGCGGGGGCGGCCGGCCGCGAGGCGCTCTCAGGGCCGGGTCCCGCTCCCCGCAGGCGGCCTGGCGGGCGGCATCGAGATTTGCATCACCTTCCCCACCGAGTACGTGAAGACGCAGCTGCAGCTGGACGAGCGCTCGCACCCCCCGCGCTACCGGGGCATCGGTGAGGAGGGGCGACCCCGGAGGGCCATTCGCGCGGGTAGCTGCGGGGGCGGACCCCGAGTGCGCGGGGTCGCTGACCGCCCCCTCCTCCAGGGGACTGCGTGCGGCAGACTGTCCGTAGCCACGGCGTCCTGGGCCTGTACCGAGGCCTCAGCTCCCTGCTCTACGGTTCCATCCCCAAGGCGGCAGTCAGGTGAGGGGCTCGGGTGGCAGGGGGAAGAAGCCCCGGGCGGCTGCACCCTCTCACCCCGCTGCCCCCCGCCTCCAGATTCGGGACGTTCGAGTTCCTCAGCAACCACATGCGAGACGCCCAGGGACGGCTGGACAGCACACGCGGGCTGCTGTGCGGCTTGGGCGCTGGCGTGGCAGAGGCCGTGGTGGTCGTGTGTCCCATGGAGACCATCAAGGTGGGGAGGGTCTCGGCAGGAGGGAGCACGGTGTGCAGGGGGCCCTCAGGAAGAGCCTCTTGTAGAGGCTGCACTCTGTGTTGAAGGCAACGAGAAAGCATTAAGGTTTTTTAAAACTTGTAAACAGAAAACATAAGATAACAGGGGTTTGCTGTCTAAGCTGTGGGAAGCACCAGCAAACATAACTGCAGAGATTCCTTAGTAAGGCAGGCTCTCTTGTCTCCAGGGGTGTCGTGTTCCATGGCAGCCTTGGGTGGCCCTGTTTCCAGGGGGAAGAGCTGCACCTCCAACCCTGGCCTGACCTTGGTGGACTCTGGGCCTGCTAGCCGCGTGGCCAGGTGTGTCCTCCCATGGTGCCCTGGGCCAGCACCTTGTTTTCTTCTCTCTCAGGTGAAGTTCATCCACGACCAGACCTCCTCCAACCCCAAGTACAGAGGGTTCTTCCATGGTGTCAGAGAGATTGTGCGGGAACAAGGTGAGCCACCCGGCCTTCTTCAGGTGGGGTCCAGGGTCTCAGCCAGGCTGGAAGGAACCTGCACTTCCCCTTCCTTCCTTGGCCCTCCTGCCCGTGGTTCTCCCTGATCCCCAGCTGGGACCTGGGAGGCACCAGTGTGACCCCCATGCCTGCCTGTCCCCAGGGCTAAAGGGGACATACCAGGGCCTCACAGCCACCGTCCTGAAGCAGGGATCCAACCAAGCCATCCGCTTCTTTGTCATGACCTCTCTGCGCAACTGGTACCGAGGTGTGTTTGTGGCCCTAAGACATTTGGGGCCAGGCTCCTCCTCTTCAGGTCTCCTCACCAGGGCCCCACCCCTGGGGCCCCCACCTTCACAGGCCCTGGTCCATGTGCCACCCCAAGCCTGAGAGCCATCCTCTTTACTCTCCCATCCTTTTTTGACCACAACTCCCACCCCCATCCAGGGGACAACCCCAACAAACCCATGAATCCGCTCATCACTGGGGTGTTCGGAGCTATCGCAGGCGCAGCGAGTGTATTTGGGAACACTCCTCTGGATGTGATCAAGACCCGGATGCAGGTGGGAGTGGGGTTAGGAAGCGGGAGGGGAGCTTGAGACAGGGGCTGGGTGCTGAGCCCTGTGGCGTGCTCATGTCCTACAGGGCCTGGAGGCACACAAATACCGGAACACGTGGGACTGCGGCTTGCAGATCCTAAGGAACGAGGGGCTCAAGGCGTGAGTAGGGGAGGGGTAAAGCTGTTGTCCCCACCCAGGCCCTCCCTGGTCTTCTTTCTGGGCCTCACTCCAAACCCCCTGCCAGCTCCAGGCCATCCCATAGAGAATTCTTACATTTAGGTCCCTGTTCTTGCTTCTCCAATGCTTGGACCCTACCCCGCTTTCTAGAGGCACTGCCCTTCACCTGCCTTCTCACATCCTCTCTCTCCCCAGATTTTACAAGGGTACTGTCCCACGCCTGGGCCGGGTCTGCCTAGACGTGGCCATTGTGTTCATCATCTACGACGAGGTGGTAAAGCTGCTAAACAAAGTGTGGAAGACGGACTGAGCTCTGAGGGTCTGCATGGGGGCCGTCCCCAGGTGCCTCCAGACAAGCCCCCACTGTCCTCTTCTCACGATTCCAGTGCAGTCGTGCCAAAAGGCCCCCTTCCCCTGACCCTCGCACTTCGTGGCCTGGGTCTGGCCCCTGTGGCCATTAAGTCCACCTGTCCCATAGTGCTGTGTGTCTCCTGTGGCCTGTGTGACACTGTTGTGTCCATGAATCCGGCTGAGGCTGGGTGATCCTCTGGCCTGTGAATCTGTGCCCACTTGTCCATGTGCTTATTCACGAGCCATGTGCTTGTGTTTCGTGTTCCATGTCACATGACCCTATGACCCACTTCCCGGGGTGCCTGTGTGGCCTGGGTCCACGGCCCTGTAGCCATGGCCCAGTCCCAGCCCGGTGCCTTCCACCCTGGGCAGCAGGGGCACCTGCCCCAGCCTACCACAGCTGCCTCCGGGCCTCAGCCTGGCCTCACCGCATTCCAGGGGCTGCGTGCCCCCTGCTTCTCCTGCCACTGGCCTTAACTGGTCCTCGGGCCCTCCCTCTGCCCAGGATAGGGTGGCACCTGCCGCTCTCAGGACCACCCTCCCAAGGCAGAATAAACTGGATCCTATCACAGTCTCTTGTCCCTGTGTGCACCCATCTGTGGGTGGGCAGTGATGGTCGTGCCTCTGTATAGGGCAGGCCCACCCCTCACCTGAGAACACTGGCAGGGGGACAGGGAAACTGGGCAGCAGGCTGGTAAGAGAGCCAGCTGTGGCCATAGTGTCAGCCGCCTCAGGGGCCTGGCATCAGGCCATGAGACATCTGGGCTCCCTGCAGGCCTTGCTCCTTGTGGGCCAGATCCTATATGGTCAGCTGGAAGGCATGTCCTCAGGGTCAGCTGGCAGGCAGCACTGAGTTGAGGGAGAGCTGGTGGTTGGATCTGGGAGACACTGCTCCCAGGCTCTTGTCTGTCCCTCAACTTGGGGCCCAGCCCATGTCCTCATACCTCGGTTTCTCTGTGAAATGGTCTGCTTGTGGGGAAATGCTGTGGGGCATCCAGTTTCTGGTCCTGAGACTTTCTACTTAGGCTGATCATATGTCCCTTCCTTACTCCACTAGGCTGGGGGACAGTTGCCCTGGGGCAGGAGGGGGTAGAGTTGCCTGACCAGGACCCTGGAGGCCTCTCATCTCACAGCCCTGAGCCTTGGAGGAAGGTATCTGTCTTGCTGGATTTCCCTCCCCCCAGGACCAGGCACAGGGAGCCAAGCAGAGCATGGAGGCCACAGAGCCCTCAACTGGAGGGTCCTTGTAGCTTGGGGCCCCTCCTCCCCTCCAGATACGGAGCTGGGAACCACAACGCATGAGCCAAGTGGAGGAGACCCAAGAGCAGGATGGGGTGAACCCGTGTCCCTGGCTGTACAGGTGCAGAAGGCACCTTCCTGTCCAAGTGATTCCAAGGGTGAGAGTCATGCAAGGGTTTGGCTCAGACTGGGAAGTGACTTGCCAGCAGAAGCCTCCCACGAGGCAGGTTGTGTCCCTGGAGCTGCTCCTTTTGGGGGAGAGTGCCCTACCCCAGTGAACTCACATAGCACTCGCATCCCTGGAGTTGGGGTACAGGAGATCTGGGGCAGGTCTGAGGGCCAAGTGAGCGCTTGGGGGTGCAAGGGCAACAGAGTTTGGAAGGACGGCCATGCACTTTCAGTGCTCCTGTGAGACTTACCAATCTTTGCCGCAACGGGGGAGAAAGCACCCATCAGCAAAGCTTGCCTGCCCACAGCCAGGGCTGTCTACACACACACACACAGGCAGGCAGGAGCCCTGGCTCCTGTGGTCACTGGCTCCAAAGGCTACTGGCTCTTTGCTTTGGGGATGAATGCAGGTGATAGGCAGTGCTGGCTCATTGCACAGGCCCCTGAGGCTGGAGGCACACATGGCTCCCCTGCGGCCTGCTGTCCAGGCTGCAGTGTGTGTGGGCAGAAACCCAGCTCCCCCTTTGCTCACTGTGTGACTTTGGACAAGTCATCTAACTTCAATTTCCTAATCTGTGAAATGGGGTGACGCAATGACCCACCCCAGTGGGTAATGAGGATGAAATGATATAATCCCTGTAAGGTGCTTAGAACAGTGCTTAAGGGGTCGGCCCCGTGCCCGAGTGGTTAAGCTCGTGCGCTCTGCTTTGGAGGCCCAAGGTTTTGCCAGTTCGAATCCTGGGCCTGGACATGGCACTGCTCATCAGGCCACGCTGAGGTTGCGTCCCATATGCCACAACTAGAAGGACCCACAACTGAAAACACACAACTATGAACCGGGGGGCTTTGGGAGAAAAAGGGAAAATAAAACCTTTAAAAAAAAAAAGAACAGTGCTTAACACAGGGTAAGCCCTCACAAATGTAGCTTTTGGGGGTGTGGGGGTTGCAGGAGGTTGTTTGCAGTCTCCAGGGGTTCCGGGTAGTTCCCAGAGCAAGTAAAGCCTAGCAGTTGGGCCTTGAGGGGACTCTGCCCTCAAATCCACTCACTAGTGCACTGCACACCAACACGCCAGAGTGCCCCTTTACAAGGAGGAAGGGCCTGCGGCTGCACTGGGCTGAGAGGGCGTGGGGACCCACACCCAGGAGCAATCCAGCCCCCATCGCTCTCTTCTCAGAAGGGGAAGGCACTCTGCCAAAGCTCTGGGGTCTCCTCCCCTTGCCCCACAGCACAACGTGGACAGCAGGTAGCCCAGCCAGAAACGGATCTGTGTGTCTCCTGGGGCCATGAGCATGGAGGAGCCCCCCCCCCCGCCCTAGTGTAACCCCTTTTGCTCACACGTCACCTGAAGAAGTAGGCAGCCTCAGTTCTCAGAAGTGAGACCTGAGGGAAAAGGGGCAGGAGAGGAGGGAGTGTCCTGTGTGTAGGAAAGAGCTTGCCATGTCCCTGGGCTGAGGGAAGGCCAGCAAGGCTGGAGGGCAGCAGGCAGGCAGAGAGCAGCTAAAGAGGCAGGCAGGGGCCCGGAGGGAGCCCAGCTTCATTTAATGACCCTGAAGGCTGCAGAGAGGAGGCCGGTGGCAGGGGACCCTTGCCCTTGCAGTGATGGGGGTAAAAGGCAGAGAGACGTAGGCAGATCTTCAAGTAATCGGGAGGCAGAATGGACTTCCAGCCTGGCCTTCCTCCACCCCCCTCCAACCTGGACGCACAGGGGAGCCCCAGGAGGTGGCTGGGTCTGCATATTAGATATGTGAGCTGAGTGTGGGGACTCTAGGTCACCATAGCCTGCCCACAGCCAGAGCCTCTGTGCCCAGCTGGAAGTCACAGCCAGCTTCCACTCAGCCTCAGGCAGCCTTCACCATCTGGCACAGCCTCAAGCTGGGATCATCACGGAATGTTCCCACGAGGGACAATGGCCTCAGAGACAGGGCAAGGTTAGCAGAGGGTCAGATGGTGGCTGCTCCTGGGGCAGGACTTGGCCAATCTCCAGTCCTCTCTTCCCTGCAGTGGGGCTGAGGATGGGTATCCTACCCTCTCTAGGCAAAGGTCCTCAGGCAGCTGCCCTCCAGGGCGCCCCCCCTTCCTTGAACCCTCCCCTCACCCACTACCACACCAACATCAGTGGGTTTTTCCATGTCCTTGTGTAGGTAATGAATGGCAATCAGAGCTTAGTACACAAAAAACCCAGTCACTCCTGACAAATCTTTGAGCTAATAAAGAGAATTCTGTTTTAGGGCTTGTGCCCTAAGCCCTCACAGCGAACACAATCTCAGTTGAGAATGCCAGAGCATTTCCCTCACTGACTTCCTATTTCCTGCACGTTTGCAGATTCCCTGGACAGGGGTCTTTGATAAGGCGCACAGGATCAGGGGGTCTGAGAAGCTCCTGCCGCCTCAAGATCGGGGAACAGGGACTGGGCACACCAGGGAGGACAGACACACAGGCACAGTGGAGAGCTTGCCACAAAGGACCAAGGGAGGCCCACAGAGAACTCAAGATGGTGGATAAGTATGGCCTAGGCCCCCAATGTGGGTGACCCTTGGAAAACATGGTGGCCCCTAGTGCGGCCTTGTAGCTCCCGTCCTCCCACGCCCACCTGGCAAATATCCCCCAGAGCTGCCTCCCCTCTCCTCAGATCAGGCCAGGCCCTGACCCCTGACCCTCCCCAACTGTTGTCATTTTTGTCTCCTCTGCCTGGCAGTCCACACTTCCTCCTACTTAATCCTCCATTGGCCAGGCCTGACCTGGGAAGCCCCACTTGGCCACAGGGGTGTCATTTCTTGAGGTGACCTCAAGGAATAAACCATCCCACGCCCTCTGCTGCTAAGCACTGCCCGGATGCCTACAGGGGCCACCTAACCCCTAGCTGGACAGCACTGCCTCATGAGGCTCCTGGGGCCGGGGGCAGTTTTCTCACGCTGACCGGGTCGGGGCGCCTGAAGCTCTCTGGCCAGCCTGCTTGTCCGCCCCTGGCGGCCCGACACAAGCTGACCACAAGCTGGAAGTCCATTCTGCCTCCCGATTACTTGAAGATCTGCCTACGTCTCTCTGCCTTTTACCCCCATCACTGCAAGGACTCCCCCAAGGCTGTGATGGGGAGGGAAATAAACGGCCCGCGATCGGGCCTTGGGGCTTATCTCGCGGGTCAGACCAGGCCCGAGGGCACGGAGGGAAAGGCCGTCCCCGCGGTCCTCGCTTGCGCCCCCGGGCGGGGTGCTAAAGCCGCAGACCACCGGGGCCTCTCCCGGCACCCAGCCTCGGAGATCCGGGGACGGGCCCGCGGGCGCGGAGGCACCCAGGCCCATTTCTGAAGGAAGAACTGGGTTTTCCCGGCCCCGGGGCCAGGGGGCGCGGGCGCGGGGCCAGAACGCGCTAGGGAAGGACGCTGGGACAACGGCCTGGAGGTTGCGCCCGGAACTCGGGGCGGCGCGCGCTGATGGCGTCACGGGCTCGCGCCCGGCCGGCGCAGGTCCGCGCACGCTCTCCGCCCCGGGGGCGGTGGTTCCCGCGCTCCGCCCCGGGGCCTCTCAGAGGGAGCGGCCAGGGTGTTGGGAGGCGGGTAGCTATTACTGTCCCCAGTCCCTGGTCCTCAGACTTTCCCGCCAGTGCCCAGACCTCGCCTGCAGCCCCCAACACTAGGCCCTTGGCCAGCTCGGTCACCCTCGCCCACCTTCCAGGCCCAAGGCCGGCACGGCCCCACCCTGCCCCGCATGGTGAGAGGGGGCTGGAGATAGGGCGTGGGAGAGGCAGCAAGTGGCATCACATCAGCCCTCACATCAGTGAGTCAATCGACAGACGTTCCCCTTAGGGGTCCATACCCGGGAAGGGACCCCAAGGGAAAGAGGATCTGCAAGCGATGGCTCCTCGCTGGTCTCCGTCAGCATCTCCCAGTCTGTGGACTGCTTCCTGGCCACCTGTGATGGGGAGAGGTGTGTGCCTTGCTGAGGAAACCCAAGCTCAGTGAGGAGGCTGTCACCCAGGGCCACAAGGAAAGACCAGGGCCAGAAGTGGAGTAGGGAGGGGGCAGGATAAGGAAGGGCTGGCCAGGAGAAGAGAAGAGTGTCCCGGAGGAGGGCGGAGGCTCTGCTCCCGGATCTCCCTGGAAGGCCTGCGGGGCAGAGGCTGAGGCAGAGCTGTGCTCTATTCGCACCTGGCTGGCCAGGTCCACTCGTCAGCCCGTTGGCCTCACCCACCGAGGTGTTCATCCCTCCCTCTGGTACTCAGGACCAAGCTGCGCCTGGGGACAGCTGGGGACACCGAGACCAGCCTCGGGGCTTGGACTGCAGAGGGGGTCCGGCTGGCCGTGTCCTACACCGCGCGCGCTCCCTGCTGACAATTGAGCGGCCAAAGCAGATTAACCCGGGTGCTAATCCCCCCTAATGGCTTCAGAATCCCCGGCGCCGAGCAGCTAAGCCGGCCTTTCTCCGCGGCTGCGGCCGGCCCTCCCCGGCGGCTCCAGCCCCGGCCGTGAGATGCTATCTCGGCCGGCGGCCGCGGGTCTCGCGCTAATCCCCGGCGCTCGCCTTCTTCCCCGTCCCGCTCGAGATCGGGCCGATTGGCGTTTGATTACAGCCGCCATCGAGGGCCTCTTTGTGCGATCGGCCCTAAATCCCCTAATTCCGTGATAAAGGAGGCATTAACGCGTGCGTTTGCTGCAGAGAAAGGCGCCAGGATGAAAGAAAGCAATCAGGGGAATCCTGATGGCCTCGTCTGCCCGGCCAGGGAGGGAGGCGACAAAGGGGGCTAGGGTAGGGACTGGGGGAAGAGGAAGGGTCAGGGGTGGCCTCATCGAGCCCTGGCTCCCCACCTCCAACCCCAGTACTCCTCCTCCAGCTCTGAGCTGTGCCCAGGACTCATTCCCCACCTCCACCCTGGCTGCCATCTCTGCTGGATACTGAGGAACTTTATACCCCATCCCCTCTAGCCTCACCCCTGCACCTACTGGAACCTAACCCCTAATCCACCCTGGACCTTGCTGGACCTGCCTCTGACTGTCCTAAGCCAGTGGTCTCTCAGGATTTATCCCCACACCCATTCCTCCAGGGCCCCTGATGCTCCCCCAGCTTCTCCGGATCCCCCCTAGGCAGTGCCCCCATCTGCCCCTCCCTTTTGGCACTGACCAACTTTGACCAGTCCTGGAAGCAGCTGGGTCTGCTGTTCAGCCTGGGAAACAGAAGTGAGAGCAGCCGGGAGCGACTAGGATCGTCTAGTGAGCATGTAGTGGGGGGGGGGGGGGGGGGGGGGGGG